>NW_015536549.1:992598-992907 GCF_001515605.1 Sinocyclocheilus anshuiensis
GAAAAGCTTGTGCTGTTTACCTCACGTTATGCTATGGAGGCTCTCTTTTTTTATTTATTTGATTCCTCAGTCCTCAGTGAACGTTCTGTAATTTATTAGTCGGTATATAATACAGCATGTGGTGTATGCCATGCCTCGTCTTATTCATTTTTGTTAATAAACGTTTTGTAAGCTAGTTTGTCATTGTATCCTACTGTTTTATTGTTGTTGTGCTTTTTAATTAAGAATAACAATGAATCCATATTTTGTTTTAGTCTTAAAAAGTGAAAGGTGTGTAGATGTAAGCAAAACAGACAATTATCTTTTCTC
>NW_015536549.1:994003-996829 GCF_001515605.1 Sinocyclocheilus anshuiensis
TATGCCATGCCTCGTCTTATTCGTTTTTGTTAATAAACGTTTTGTAAGTTAGTTTGTGATTGTATCTTACTGTTTTATTGTTGTTATGCTTTTTGATTAAGAATAACAATGAATCCATCTTTTGTTTTAGTCTTAAAAAATGAAAGGTGTGTAGATGAATGTTAACCACTTTCGTTTTCATATAACTATAAACTATGATAAAAGTTCATCAGCATGCATTGATTAATCCCTAAAAATAAAAATATTGCGACCAAATCATGTGCTGGTGTGACCAACTGAGAAAGTCGCAAAAGAGCGACGAGTGGGAAGAATGAGTGTGTAATTGTAACATCCGCGGGCTGTAATTTAAAGTGATCCCTTTTTACCCTCTTGTTACGTGTAGTCACAGTGTAACATTAAACAATTTTAGTTATGCTACAATAGATATGTTTCAAAGTTATTAACAATGAACTATATTACATAGTTAAATGTTAAGTTAACAAAGAAATATTTATATTATTTAACAAAATTTGAACAAATCTTTGAACAGAATGCAGAAAAAACTAATTTGCAACCACTTATCCAAAATACAAAGAACAGTAAAAAAAACAAACACACACACACACACACACACACACACACACACAAACAAAAAATCATGTTCTAAATGTATTTTTAATAGACATACTGTCCACTTTTCCTTTCAGCTGTGGGCAAGAGTCAACGAATTTCTGGAGATCTTTTGCATGTACTTGCAAAGTTGTCACTGCAGTATATGAGGGAGCAGAAAAGTCCTCCCCCTCTGATGCAGGTTTCACCTGTGATCACAATTACAGAAAAATACATTGCAAAAAAAAAAACTGTTAAAGGGGTGGTTCACTGTTTTTTTTCTAGGCTTGATTGTGTTTATGGGGTGCAGGACGCGAGGAACTGGATTGAGAACCGCTGCTTTAGAACATTGATTTTGAAACTTGAATCCATTAGAATCTTTAGAAGACAGAATCGCGATTCATATATGAATAGATTTTTACGTGCACCTCTAGTTTTCTCTTCCTCTTCTCTAAAGCAGCGCATCAAGGCACCCTTTGCTGCCTTTTCCCGAGGGCGGGTTATCTGGGTTTGTTACGTCATGAAAGTAACTTGTTGTAGTCCCTACTAGCCGTTTTTGTAGGCATTAAACTGCCAGAATTTTAAAAGACGATATCTCCTAACCAAATATAAAAAATAAGGACTTCTGTTAGGACTCTGTGTCACAGCAATGTTTCAAGGCAAATCTGTAAGAGTGGCCAACACTGTGATACGGTAAAGCAATAAATAATAAAATAACAAAGGACTACAAAAGTACACAGGTAACTGGAAAATAACAAACAAGAACTTAATAGTATAACAAAATAGAGAATATGCAACAGTCAGTAGGTGACAGTCAACTCCACTCTGATGGGCTCCAACTCACCTATACTGTATATATATATATACCTTTTAACCACAAATGCTCAGCTTGCTCTAGCTCTACGGTGCGGATTCATTACGCAATCCTGTTGGAAAGGTCACGCGCGGTTAGTTTTTTATCTTTGTAGTTTGGTTAAAAACTCCATCTCATTTGACGTTCTTTGCATGTTGGCTTTGTAAACACTGAGTCGGTACTTCCGTCTACATCACGCTTGACCTTTCCAAGATCATGGAATCAAGATGTGCAGGCGCATTGCAAAGCTAATGCTTAACTCACCTTAACCCCTGGGTATACCCTGTACCTTACGAAAGTTAAACATGTTTATACCATAGTTAAAAAAAGAAACATTGTCACTATAGTTAAACCATGGGTACCACAAAACAGCCATGATTGTGCTACAAAAACTGTGATTAAATCTACATCACGCTTGACCTTTCCAAGATCATGGAATCAAGATGTGCAGGCGCATTGCAAAGCTAATGCTTGCCCAGCATTTGTGGTTAAAAAGTGTATAACTATATATTTTTTAAAGAAAATTATCGATAGTTTTGCTAGATAATTCCTCGACTGGGATCGTGTAGAGCCCTTTGAAGCTTCATTGAAACTGCGTTTGTAATCTTCAATCCGCTGGCCACCATAAAAGTCCACTGTATGAAGCAAAATCCTGGAATGTTTTCCTCAAAAAATGTAATTTCTTTGCGACTGAAGAAAGAAAGACATGAACATCTTGGATGACATAGGGGTGAGTAACTTGTCAGGAATTTTTTTGTGTTCGTCATAAAATTATGAACAAATGTAATAAAACGACACCATGTGTTCAAATTTTGAGGGTTTTCTGTACATACTAGAGACTATTTATATAAATTTACTCTAATGTTTGTGGGTTCTAGGTATGCCTAATTCTGTAAAAATGCAAAATATGCAACAGGGCTGAAGATGTTTTAACAGTTTTTGTAGCACAATCATGGCTGTTTTGTGGTACCCATGGTTTAACTATAGTAACAATGTTTCTTTTTTTTTTAACTATGGTATAAACATGTTTCATTTTCGTAAGGTACAGGGTATACCCAGGGGTTAAGGTGAGTTGGAGCCCATCGGAGTGGAGTTGACTGTCACCTACTGACTGTTGCATATTCTCTATTTTGTTATACTATTAAGTTTGTGTACTTTACCTGAATTACCTGAATTTTAAAAACCCTACCCACAAACAGAGTACATTTATAAGAATAGTCTCTATGTACAGACCCTCTACATTTTAACACATGTTGTTGTTTTATTGCATTAATTAATAAGTTTATGACAAACAAACAAAAAAAAATTCCTGATAAGTTACTCACACCTATGTCATCCAAGATGTTCATGTCTTTCTTTCTTCAGTCGCAAAGAAATTAAGTTTT
>NW_015536549.1:997375-999998 GCF_001515605.1 Sinocyclocheilus anshuiensis
TCATGGCTGTTTTGTGGTACCCATGGTTTAACTATAGTAACAATGTTTCTTTTTTTTTTAACTATGGTATAAACATGTTTCATTTTCGTAAGGTACAGGGTATACCCAGGGGTTAAGGTGAGTTGGAGCCCATCGGAGTGGAGTTGACTGTCACCTACTGACTGTTGCATATTCTCTATTTTGTTATACTATTAAGTTTGTGTACTTTTGTATTCCTTTGTTATATTATTATTTATTGCTTTACCGTATCACAGTGTTGGCCACTCTTACAGATGTGCCTTGAAACATTGCTGTGACACAGAGTCCTCACAGAAGTCCTTATTTTTTATATTTAGTTAAATATTAGCTTTGTGCAACACTTCTATACATTATGCAAACTTGACATGTATTAACAGTTTTTTGTTTTGCAATGTATTTTTCTCTAATTGTGATCACAGGTGAAAACTGCATCAGAGGGGGAGGACTTTTCTGCTCCCTCATATACTTCAGGGACAACTTTGCAAGTATATGCAAAAGATCTCCAGAAATTCCTTGACTCCTGCCCACAGCTGAAAGGAAAAATGGACAGTATGCCTATTAAAAAAAAATTTAGAACATGATTTGTTTGTTTGTTTGTGTGTGTGTGTGTGTGTGTGTGTGTGTGGGATAAGTGGTTGCAAATTAGTTTTTTCTGCATTCTGTTCTTGGAAAAGATCTGTTAAAATTTTGTTAAATAATAAAAATATTTCTTTGTTAACTTAACATTTAACTATGTAATACAGTTCATTGTTAATAACTTTGAAACATATCTATTGTAGCATAACTAAAATTGTTTAATGTTACACTTACACAGTAACTGCACGGAACAAGAGGGTAACAAGGGATCACTTTAAATTACAGCCCGTGGAGCCCATCAGAGTTGAGTTGACTGTCACCTACTGACCGCTGCATATTCTCTATTTTGTTTTACTATTAAGTTCTTGTATAAGTGGTTGCAAATTTGTTTTTTCTGCATTCTGTTCTTGGAAAAGGTCTGTTAAAATTTTGTTAAATAATAAAAATATTTCTTTGTTAACTTAACATTTAACTATGTAATACAGTTCATTGTTAATAACTTTGAAACATATCTATTGTAGCATAACTAAAATTGTTTAATTTTACACTTGCACAGTAACTACACATAACAAGAGACTAACAAGGGATCACTTTAAATTACAGCCCGTGGATGTTACATTTACACAGTAACTACACGGAACGAGAGGGTATCAAGGGATCACTTTAAATTACAGCCCGCGGATGTTACACTTACACAGTAACTACACGGAATGAGAGTGTATCAAGAGATCACTTTAAATTACAGCCCGCGAATGTTACATTTACACAGTAACTACACTTAACAAGAGGGTAACAAGGGATCACGTTAAATTACAGCCCGCAGATGTTACACTTACACAGTAACTACATATAACAAGGGTGTATGTTTGCATAGTAGTTAAAGGGGTAGTTCAGTGTTTTTTTTCTAGGCTTGATTGTGTTTATGGGGTGCAGTCTAACGTGTTAATGCTTCGTTTTTTAAAAAACGCATTATTTTTCACATAATTTACCTTTATTCCACACCACGCTGTTGACGCGCTGATCAATTTCCTGCTTTTATGAAGCCAACAGCCTGGCAGCCTTTTACAAAAATTAACCATGGTTTTATTACAGTAACCACAGTTTACCACAGTATTTGTACTAAAACGGCAGTAACCACAAATTTTCCATGGTAATAATAATACATTTTAGTACTTATGTAACACCATGTTTATTTTTCATGAGGTATCCTCAAAGGTGCACCTTTGTAACTTATCTACCCTTAAAGCATGCATACTTGTATGGTACTAATATGCTCAATTTTAAGAGGGTAACAAGGGATCACTTTAAATTACAGCCTGCGGATGTTACACTTACACAGTAACTACATGTAACAAGAGGGTAACAAGGGATCACTAAATTACAGCCCGCGGATGTTACACTTACACAATAACTACATATAACAAGAATGTATGTTTGCATAGTAGTTAAGAAAAATGTTGTAGTACATTTTATTCTACTTGCCTCAAACCACATACGGAAGCTCAAGTGCACCAACAGCACTACAGCTATAAAAAAAAAAAAACATCAATTATTCGGTAAATGTACATGTGTTGTGTATTATGATGTTATATTTATGTTATATCCTGGGAGGAGCTGGAAGGTAATCTAGTTTTCCACTGTATTGCACCTCAATGGTAAAATGCTGCTGACGTGATTCGCTGCTGAGATGACCATATGCAATGCTCTTTCATCAGTTAAATTTTCTTATGGAAATTTCTAAACCAAATCATAGCAGAAACTCATTACATCATTTCCCCATACTTTATAATCTCCATGATCCCACATAAAGAAACACTAATAAATACTATAGCATATATTCTTATGTAAACTGTGGTTTATAAAGACTATGGTGGTTGTTAACTTTACTATACACTCTAAAAAATGCTGGGTTAAATATAACCCAGCGCTGGGTTAAAAAGGGACAAACCCATCTATTGGGTTGTTTTGACTCAAAACAACCCAACCGCTGGGTCAAAACAACCCAGTAGCTGGGTTTGTCCCTTTTTTA
>NW_015536549.1:1000120-1002294 GCF_001515605.1 Sinocyclocheilus anshuiensis
ACTTGATTGACCTTCCTGAAGTCGTTACAGAACCGGAGGGTGTTGTCCGGCTTTGGAACCATCACGATGGGGCTGGCCCACGGGCTACGGGAGGGCTCGATGATTCCTAGTTGGAGCATCTTCTTGACTTCCTCCTCTATAGCCGGCCGGCGAGCTTCCGGTATCCGGTAGGGCCGCTGCCGGACTACGACTCCTGGTGGTGTGCGGACCTCGTGTTCGATGACGGTGGTTCTACCCGGGGTCTCACTGAACACATCCTGGAACTGACTGACCAGGGCCTCGAGTTCCGCTTTCTGGGTCGCCGACAGCTGCGGTTCCACGTCCACTACTGGAGGCCCGGTATGGGCCAGCGTGGCGAGTTGCTCGGGCCGGGGAACCCACTTCTTGAGCAAGTTGATGTGGTAGATTTGCTCTGTCCGTCGGCGGCCAGGTTGCCGCACCCGGTATATCACCGGTCCCATCCGTTCCACTACGGTGTAGGGCCCCTGCCAGGTCGCTAGAAACTTGCACGCAGCTGTCAGGACCAGTACCACCACTCACCCGGACTCCAAAGAGCACGTACGGGATCATGAGGTCCCAGTCACGCCCATCTTCAGCCACCACTCGCTTCAGCATACGTTTGAGCGTCTGGTTAAACCGCTCCACCAGGCCATCCGTTTGTGGGTGGTAGACCGACGTCCTCAACTGTTGGACCTTGAGGAGGTGACAGAGGTCCGCCATGACCCGGGACATGAAGGGGGTACCCTGGTCAGTCAGGATTTCCTTCGGGATCCCGACGCGGCTGGCCAGCAGAAACAGTTCGCGGGCAATGTTCTTGGCGTTGGCCGCTCAGGGCGATGCTAATCTGGACTCGGGATACTCGCCACAATATATTCTTAAGTAAACTGTGGTAAAATTTTTAAAGACTATGGTGGTTTTTAACTTTACTATAATGACAAAATTATACTATAGTATACTACAGTTTACTGTTTGTATCAATGTCATGTAAGATGTATGTTGTAATAATACAATAAGTACCCAGTACGTACTGCATCATATATTTTGTGTTATTACAATAAGGCAACTTGTTCTAAATCATAATATTGTTGCCTAACACAGTAGGTCATGCATACCACGTAATCTTAGAATAGTTACACCTTACTTATGAAATACTAACAGTATAAATACTTTTAATTTTCCAAGTCATTACCCCCTTATCCCCCAAATGTTGCACATTGTTTCCGTTTACCTACACGTACGTACAGCTGTAAGTTATGCTCACGCGGAAAATTGCGGTCTGTGTGTCATACATACCACGTAATTTCAGAATAGGTGCCCTTTAGTTATAAAATACTTACAGTATAAATGCTTTATAATTTTGCAGGTTATTACCACCTTATTCCCCAAATGTTGCATATTGTTTCCTTATACCTACGAGTAGGTACTGTCGAGGTACTCTATAGTTACAAATAGGAACGCTGTAAATTCTGTTTAATTACGCGGTACATTGCGGGCTGTAATCTAAAGCGTTACCAAAGTGATTTTACTATTTATTAATTTCTGTAGAATATCTATTGCATATAATATGATGATTAATTTCTTAATGTCTTCGATGTTGTGTTGTACTACTTGATGTTTCTATATGTGCACAAGATTTAGTCTCTCTGGCATTCTGTTTAGATTTCTGTGCTGACAGTACTCACATAATGATATGCCATACTGATTATCTGGTAATCTTTGGTTAATGAAGTCAGAGTTCAAATTGATTGAACTTTGAGTGTTACGTTATTACACTTGACCTGTGTGCAAGGTGTTGCCTGCTGTAGCTGGTTGATTCCTAGAGTACATTATTTTTCTGATGGAACAAAGGTAGTACTTTGCATATGTATAGATGAAGGCAGTTGGATGTTGGCAGTCAGATCTGCACAAGTTTTCTCTGTTCCTTTCACATGCTCTTAGGGCTGTGACGGTGGCAGATTTTTACCACCGCGGTGGTAATAGACCAACTACCGCCGGTGGCACCACTTTTTCGAGAAGGGTCTGGCTGCAGCCTCGCACTTGCACTCTCAGATACATTACGTGTTTTATTTATAATGATTTTCTATGTTTAACGTGCAATTTAACGCATTGCGTTCTGGGCTCATCTGCTTGCCTGTACGGAGTTGATCCTTTTAAAATCACTTAATGCATTTCAA
>NW_015536549.1:1002463-1002757 GCF_001515605.1 Sinocyclocheilus anshuiensis
ATCTTAATACATTAAGCCATATTAAGTGTTTATGTTTTTCTACAGGAGGAAAACGCTTAATGAGAGACTTTCTGTAGCCACGGATTTGCGGGTCTTGTCTCGCAGGACCCTGTTATTGTACTAAATACTTATACTTGTATAGTACTAAATTAGTTTTAATAAGTATTGCTTTTTATTTCTTCCGGGCAGGGGTGACTTTTTTAGAAAGGTGCAGCGGAGAACCGTCGAGGAGGGACACCAAGTCCGAGAACCATACTCGGGCCGGCCAGAACGGGGCTACTAGCAACAGACGGA
>NW_015536549.1:1003086-1003414 GCF_001515605.1 Sinocyclocheilus anshuiensis
CAAAAAGCTGATCTGCCTTACGCCACGGGGCAGCTCTGTGTGCGTAAGCGTCCAGTGCTCGAACTGGACAGAGCAGATTAAGCCTTTCTTGGCCTACTTCCTGGAACGGAGGAGGACAGAATGCCTGAAGTACTATTGGCCCTGGTGAAGAAGTGGGCACCTTAGGGACATACCCGGCCCTCGGGTAAAGGAATGCCCTAACCGTGCCTGGAGTTTGCTCCAGAAAGTGCCTGAAGATCTCCGATCCTTATTAGTGAGGAAATAGCGAGGAGAAAGATGGTCTTGAGCGTGAGCAACTTGACCGAAACTTCTTCTATGGGTTCAAAGG
>NW_015536549.1:1003497-1003838 GCF_001515605.1 Sinocyclocheilus anshuiensis
AAAAGAGATGGGGGCCTTCCCACAGCCCCTGGGCAGAGCGGCCACTCATGACCGCTCCCCAGCCAGTGAGAGAGGCATCCGTCGTTAGCGTTACGCGATGACAAGTAGCCCCTATCATCGGGCCTTGAACCAGGAACCAACGTTTCTTCCACATGTCTAAGGCACGTAAGCATCGCCGCGTGACCTTGATCATGCGAAGCGGGGGAGCAGGTGAGGACCGAGAAAAGTCTGTAATGCCGTTTGCTCGCCATAGATATTAGTTTAGAATTTGATATATTCTTTTGAATGCTTGTGGACTGACAGACAACAGTAAATAGACTGACACATACACAGAGCGCTAC
>NW_015536549.1:1004324-1024176 GCF_001515605.1 Sinocyclocheilus anshuiensis
TAATAAAGCCTGCAAGTGACGTGGCTAGCGGAAGTGCAAGTGTCTGAGAGTGCAAGCCTGAGAATGCAAGTCTGAGAGTGCAAGCGCAAGGCTGCAGCCAGACCCTTTTGACTTTTTCTCTTGACAAGAAGTGCATTTATTCAGTCGCAGAACGTATCCTTTCATATCAAAGCGCGAAATAAACTACGTGCATGCAATGCCGTGGTCAGTTAAGTCATGAAGTTACCAGGAAGGCGATTAAAGCTGCCTTAAAACTGTGCATGCATGTAATATATTTTATACGAGTCACATTTAAGAACATGTCTCTGAAATGGTTTTCAAAACTGTCCTGGAGCAGCCCAGCACTGTCTCACTCATCTAACACACCCAATTTAACTCGTCAGCTCGTGTTTATTTTAGTGTCACAGTCAGTGAATACGCAGCCTGCAAAACACTAAAATACATATCAAAGAAATAATACAGTTAAACAAGAAAGTAGCCTAAATAAGAAAGTTAAATACACCCTGTCTACAGGACATGATCTGCGCGGTGCGACAAAATAAAATTATGATTAAAAACTCTATGATTAAAATTATGATTAAAAACTGATTAAAACTCATTATAATCAGTGATGCTACACTGCATGCGGCACGACACGACATGACAAATCCCCGACAGTAAACTGCCTTGTTCTATTTATGAGGTACTGACACAGAGTTCACGAGTCACATTTAAGAACATGTCTCTGAAATGGTTTTCAAAACTGTCCTGGAGCAGCCCAGCACTGTCTCACTCATCTAACACACCCAATTTAACTCGTCAGCTCGTGTTTATTTTAGTGTCACAGTCAGTGAATACGCAGCCTGCAAAACACTAAAATACATATCAAAGAAATAATACAGTTAAACAAGAAAGTAGCCTAAATAAGAAAGTTAAATACACCCTGTCTACAGGACATGATCTGTGCGGTGCGACAAAATAAAATTATGATCAAAAACTCTATGATTAAAATTATGATTAAAAACTGATTAAAACTCATTATAATCAGTGATGCTACACTGGATGCGGCACGACACGACATGACAAATCCCCGACAGTAAACTGCCTTGTTCTATTTATGAGGTACTGACACAGAGTTCTAATGTCCTGTGTAGACACTAGACAGACTCAACCTGTTGCGACGTGGTGGTGTCGCGTCTGGTGGCAGTAGACAACCACCGTGGTGACGCGGTTGTCACGGCGACCGTCACAGCCCTACATGCTCTTTATCCTGTCTGTGTTCCTCCATCTAGATGAAATGGTGAGGCATTATTTCATCAAAGCTTGCACCCTCATTAGGAGTTGAGTGAAGATTATAAGATCGGGTGGTATCAGATGAGTCATAGTTGCTCATTAGATTTTAATGAAGTCATGTGCACAGAGTACAAGGAGAAAGAACAGAAAATTAATAGCCTAGAGAGAGAGACAGGAAGTACACGGAAAGCTCATCAAATATATGACATCATTGTTACTACATAAAAACTGCAAAATTGATTTGAAAGTGCATTTTATTCATGGCAATTGCAGCTAATATTTTCAATTAACTAATTTTAAGTCATTGTTATATAAACTATTTACTGTTGTAAAAGCTTGCAACAGTGGGATGCCAAGTAATTGACTACAAATGCACAGTGCCTTTTGTCTTACTGAAAGTACTGTTTCGGGACTTTGTTTTTTAATTGGCGACTGATTGGTTTGTGAAAACATAAGGCAAAAAGAAAAGCATTTCGGTTTGAAGATTACGAAGGCAAACTTTATTTTTATTTGAAATATTGTGGACTGATGATTTATGCACCGTAAAACCAGGAACATGTCTTAAAGTAAATGGGTTCAGTTTAGATTTTTTAAAGCACATATTGCCTGGTTCATCCAAACCCTCAGCATTGCATTGAAGCATTTGTTGGCACTAAATTAATGTGTTCTTGTGTCATTTCCAGTGTCGCTGCATTCACAGTTATCAGTGCATGCGGACATGTTTTTGTGCTAGTTATCATTCCTCTGCTCTTGACTGTGTCTTAGCAGCATTGTGTACAGGAAGTACAGATTAGCGCAGTATGGCGGCATGGTGCAGAAATCTGATTGTATAGTCATTGTGAGTAGGTGGATAAATTGGTTGCCAGTCCTTCCTTAAAGCCTATTATCGGCTGGCTCAAGACTCCAGTCATTTAAATGCAAATGGTGTCTTTGCAATCTTGGGGTCTGGTTGCAAGTCAACATCCAGCATCCAGAATCTTGGGGAATGAGAGGACCTCATCCCTAATGGCATTAATAATCATTGGTGTCTACTAGTCACCCGCCCCCTCTTTAAGCTGTGGGCATGTGGCATGGTGTACTCCCCTTGGACGCTCTATCTGTGTCTCTGAGGCTCTGCCAAACACATAAAGCTCTCTCAGAGACCATGATAAGCATCCTTCAAATCCAACATCAGTCTGTGCTGCCAATTTTGTGAAAATGTGCATGCGTGACGGTAAACACGATTTCTTTGGATGATGAAAATGATGAATTCCTCTGGTATAGTGCATGTGTACTCAGAAGCATACATCAGTACTAAAAACAGTAATTTTTTTACTTTAAAACATATTTAACCCTCACATGTCCAAGTGTTGATATTAGTTGTATTGTTTTTCCCTATTAAACATGTTTTTAGGAAACCATTGCTTTTAAAAAATTTTTTTTTATTTTGTTTTGAAGTTCTTTTTTAGAAAAATGTGACAAAATTGCAATGCTGAGTGAGCTCTTAAGGAGGCGAAAATGCATATTTAGAGAATTCACTTTGAATTTACCTCTATAAAAGTTATTCCAATAAGATAGACTGGATTTTGCCTGTGAAAATGTGCTGATCAATGGTAAATGTGACCTTCAAAACAGTTATTTGGTGTAGTTTATATGCAATATGATTTGCTGAATGAACTCTTTTATGTGAATAACATTTTAAAAAATGTTCACCACGAACCACTGACCAAGACATTCAGAAAAATGTAATATATTTGGACTAAGCTTGTAAAAAAATATAACAGGGTCAAACACTTAGACAGTAGTGGGCAGTGACCATGTTGTGTGAATTTGGTTTGCTGGAAGATTCAAATTGTAAATAATTTCCTGCCAGACTTGCTGTTATTATACATTTCAGAGTGAGAGCTGCTGTTATATGCCAGTTTAACTCAAATGGTCAAAACTTGGCTGGTTAACATGGCCCTGTTAGCCTGTGCTGGCGAGATACTAAGTACACCATCTGGTTCTAAAAACAGCACTATTGATGTTTAACTTCACTATTGACTGCTATTCAAAATTTGCTTTGCATTGCAGAATCTGCATATTGTTAATAATAACTGTAAACATCTGTCATGTAAAATAGCTTATTCAGGCCAGTAATAAATAAAAAGCAAAAAGCAGTTTTTATGATCCCTCTTATTTTTTTATTTTTTTAATTTTTTAACTGACATTTTGCAGATTCTGCAGATTATGACTAGCATTATCATGCTTTTCTGGATTTCCACTGTCATCATACTGTTGACCCCATGTTCAACATTCATATCAACCTGTTATAATTAGATTAGAAAAGCAGAATCACAGTGTTGGAAAAACACACTAAGCTCCAATTAATGCTAGGTTATCATGTCTGGTGACAGGTAACAAATGTAAACACACATCCTAATGAGATTGTGTGCCTGGGTTGCTACACATAAACCCAGCGGTAGCCTAATTATCATAAACAGCTGTTGATTAATTGATTGATCAGTTTAAATTTGTGTTCTCCATCTCCCCGTGGTTGTTTGCTGTAAAGAAACAGTGGTGTGACCCTGCAATAATTTCTACTCTTGGCGAACAGGCAAAAGCATAGGAGCTCTCGCTCCTGACAGGAGTTATGAGTTCATCTGCTGGGAGCCTGTCGCACCACAGAGGTGTCCACACTCTGACAGGACAGACAGCTGTCATCTGTGCACGGCTCCCATTGTTCTAGCAGGGCTTTACACCCACGCTATTTTTAAGAAGCGCTAGGCTCGAAGAAACAATGCTGTAATAGAGGGAGCTGGGTGACACGGGAAGAGGTAAAAAGAGCTAGCCTTAGATTTACCAAAGCTCATCTGTCACAGGCTTGCTGGAGGAAACCCAGCTGATATATTAATTTGTGTTCTCCATCTCCCCGTGGTTGTTTTGTAAAGAGAAACTGGTGTGAGCCTGCAATAATTTCTACTCTTGGCGAACAGGCAAAAGCATAGGAGCTCTCGCTCCTGACAGGAGTTATGAGTTCATCTGCTGGGAGCCTGTCGCACCACAGAGGTGTCCACACTCTGACAGGACAGACAGCTGTCATCTGTGCATGGCTCCCATTGTTCTAGCAGGGCTTTACACCCACGCTATTTTTAAGAAGCGCTAGGCTCGAAGAAACAATGCTGTAATAGAGGGAGCTGGGTGACACGGGAAGAGGTAAAAAGAGCTAGCCTTAGATTTACCAAAGCTCATCTGTCACAGGCTTGCTGGAGGAAACCCAGCTGATATATTCATAATGAGGTACATGTAGAAGACAACATCAACTGGACTAGTAGATAACACTAGTTTGCACTTGGAGAGAAATATGGGTTGCATCCTTTTTCCCATATTTCTGTGACACACTAAAAGTATTAGTATTAGTATTAGCATTTCACTGGTGATGGTAAAGGATAGGGATGCACTGATACCACTTTTTCCAGTACTCGCCCGATACCGATACTTTTATTTTTGGTACTTGCCGATACCGTGTTTAACATTATATTCATTGCATACATATACTTCGTAGTAGACATCCTTAACTCCTTTCTGCTGTCTGTTGTTCTGTTGTCGGTGTTTCTTTGTTTGAATATGGCACTTATCACATGCTGTGTGGTATCGGCATTTGGTATCGGGGCATTTTAACGAGTACAGGAGACCAGTATCGGGCCCGATACCGATACTGGTATCGTATCGGTATCGGTGCATCCCTAGTAAAGGACATACTTTTGAATATGTAGTGAGACAGCATGCCAGTATTGTTACCATGATTGTTAAAATGTTAATACAGTACATTTGATTCTTTCACTATATTTAATGCATGTTAAATTGATTAAGCAAGCTTATAAGTTATTGAAATGAATGTTTGCGTTGCAATCTGGGGACCTATAGCATGCTATTTTTAATGCATTAGGATTTAGGATGCATTAATCCAAGCATTTACAAGACCACCTATGAGAACATGCATGTAAGCTAAGCTTTTGTGTTCCATGTGCACACTTTTTGTGTGTTAATTATAGTGCCTGTCTGCTAGCAGCTCCTTCACTGAGTCACGTGACTAGCACAATACAGCTTCTTCTGGATAATGCGTTCACACACTCTATCATTACCTCAGCTGCTGATATAAGAACAGCAGGCTTGAGTCTT
This sequence comes from Sinocyclocheilus anshuiensis, assembly GCF_001515605.1. Classification (NCBI taxonomy): domain Eukaryota; kingdom Metazoa; phylum Chordata; class Actinopteri; order Cypriniformes; family Cyprinidae; genus Sinocyclocheilus; species Sinocyclocheilus anshuiensis. The sequence continues at coordinate 1,009,737 of NW_015536549.1, forward strand.
GACTATGAGATGCAGATGCTCCAGTGAACAGGAACAGCGTGAAACTCCATGTCACCCTGAACCCTGAACTGTAGAGAAGCTGTTGTTACTATTAAAAAGAATTTCTGTTTTTCATGTTATCAAACACTTCTTTCTTCTTCTAACATTTTTTACACTTATAATATATATATATTAGGGCTGTCAACATTTTTTTTTTATTTAAAATATTCGTCGAATTTAAAATAAAAATCCACATTCGAATGCAAAAACCATCTATCACCGTTGCACTCACATCTTGCACAAGAGAGCCGCATGTTTGGAAAGCTATGTAAAATGAATGTAAGTTCAACTTTTAAAAAACATGTCTCAAGACTTTATGGCGGTTTTCCCAATTCCACGTATAATTCGAATATTGATAATATTTAAGTAAACAATTTGAATTTAGTTTTTCAGCCATTTTGACAGCCCTAATATATATATATCGGCAAAAAATCCATTCCAATAGTTTTTCTGGGTTGCGTCCATTGCTGGAACGGCTGAGAAGGTCTGCTGTCATTATACAGTATGAGAGCAGCCTCTTGAGGTGGAAATCACTGACACCACGTTCTGTTTGTTTTGACACATGACACTGCGTGCTGCACAGAGCGGGACACTTCAGATGCGGATTTAAAATGGACAACGAAACAGTGTGTATACAGTATACTATAGTGCATGTTTCATATCATTACTATGTAATTAATTTGTTGACTAGATGTTGGAATTAGTACAGAAAGATCAACAGTTTGCTTTCAAGGCTAAGAGGACACGTATTAGTACATTACTTCATTAGAGAACATTAGAGAACATGAGTATTACATCAAGTGGTTAAAACATGTGACCAAACACGCAAGTCTGACCCAAATGTTTAATGTCACAATGGTTACCATCTATTTGCATTAGTTTATATTCAGCTGGTCACATTAATGCATTTGTTAGCCAGCAAAGTTGCACATTTAAAGCTGTGACATGAGAAAGCAAACTGATATGTTCATTCAGCAGACAAAAATCCTGCCGTGCCACAGAGAGTGCCATTCACACAGTTTTCCATTAAATTACATTAAATTTGTCCCAAATTGTTGTTAATGTACATAATGACTTCACCCTAGGCTGTAAAATGATGTATTGTGCATTTTTCAGCGAAACATTTGTCTTTCTGTGGCTCAAATAAAGTCTGTATGCTTCATATAGAGAGCTATAATATAGATTGCGCTTTCTCTTTCCGTTTGCTGTTTTTTTAACAGTTATTTAATGAACTATGAACTAACTTTAATAATCAATATATAATTAATATTAATATTTTTATTCATTTACAAAGTATGGTTCAGTATTGTTTTGTTTTTTTTAATAGTAAAGCACTATTTTAGTTTTCATTCAGTATCCATTTTAAAAACTATCAGTTGATTAGTCAGTATCGGCCATTGTGGTCCTACCTAGTTGTCAGTATTGATAAAATTCTGTAGACTTCAATGGGGTGGGGTCAATTTTCAGAAAATGTGGGCAGTCATTCATTAATGTACCCTTGGTTCTAGCACAAATTTGACAATTTATGAACCATTTTTGCACTTACTTTCCATAAATGCTCTAGGTGGACTAGGGAGTGTTGAGTTGTGAACATTAGATTATGTCTCCATAGTGCATCACATTTGCTGTGACATTAAAATGTGTGGCAATATATTGCAGTTGTATGTTTTGAAACCGTCTAAATTGACTGATTGCAATCAGAGAGTGACCAATCTAACTTCTATTACACAAATGCTTTTTAAAACCAAGCTCTTTGCCTGATATAATTCATTACTGTAAAAACCCTCTCTACTATCTCTTTTGTCTCAATAATTTTGCTGTAACTGGTGTATATAGATGGTTGATCTTTAAGGACTGCAGGCATCCAATTGTCATTCAAATGCTCTGGACCAATCAGCTGTCAGCTTGATTGATGTATATGGACAAGGTGGGGAGTCTGAGCAAAAGACCTCATCCCCTGCAGCTTTCTTTTGATGTATTGGTGATGTTCCACATGGTGCTCCAGAATCCTATATGTTGATATACTGTACTCTGCTGTGTGATCTAAACAGAATTAAAACTGTACAATTAAAGGGGTCATAAAAAGGCAGATTAATTCATCCACGAAACACTGCTGTGTTTTGCTCGGAGATGTGCAGTTTTTCTTTGGCTTTGTTTGGAATTTTTTTCCAAATTATTATATATTATAGACATTGATCTATATAAATGGTTGGTTTCTAAACTGCCAGCAGGCGGTGAAGCCACTGGAAGTGTTAGAGCGGCCATATTGCTATTCCCTGCTGACAGAGGACATCAATGACTGACAGCCTCATCAATGGCCTGACATAAAATCACCCAATTTTCAGTATATTGGTCGCACAGGAGTATTTTTTTAGGAAATATGTAATTAATTGTTACTTCGGATGTTATCTGTAATGATTATGGTATTTTCTGGCAGGATAAGCGATATATGGAAATTGTTAAGGTGGGTGTGTCAGCTACACACTGCCGACACAGGTAATTAATCTAACACAAAAATATATTTCTTTATGTACATAATTATGCAGGAATTACAAACATAAACATATACCTGGGATTATTAACAAAAATTTATTTGAATATGCAATAAATATAACAATACAAGCCTCTGTTACTGTATTGCACTATGTTGTATTAAAAGGCAAAGTTTACCATGCATCATTTTACTTAGAGCGTCAGAATAAATTCTTGGAAATAAAGCTTGATGTCTTTAAGTCCATATTTTCTGATAAATTGATGAGCTGTTTCAGACTCCTCAAGACAAATTCTGTGCTGTTTTACTAGCATTATTATATTATAGTTTCCCTTAGGAATGTATATATTTTTTAATTATTAAATTAATGAAATCATTGTTGAAACAACAGTAGCTGTTTCACATTGTAAACATAAATACACAAAAACACAATGTTCAATCTCTTAAGTATAGGCTGTTGCAAATTTTTTGTGCTTGCTGTTTTGATTGAAGGTTTGAAAATCAGCCAATCAGAATGAAAACACACATACAGGGTTTATTAAATGGGCTAATTAGGGTTAGCTCGTGTAGTAAGATGTCACTAAGTAAATGGGTTGAGATCTGCTGTATTTTTTTTTGGACAAAAATGTATTTGAAAAGTTAGTACTGCACCCCTTTTATTGAAGAAATCTAAGAAAAACAAATCGCTTGCAAAAACTTTTCAAATCCACTCTGTGAGTCTATGGAAAGTAAAGATGTTGGACACCTTTTTATTTCATAAAAAAAGAATGAATGGTTATGAATTGATTTTCACAAGCTCACTGTCTTTTCAAAGCAAAGCGAACTTGACAGTTCGACATCTCTTCATGATCAATTTGCTGGATGATGATCACATGGTCAAGTGTTTGGAGAGCGTGTTGGTGGAGTGTGTGCTTCAGAGAGATGTAGTTGAAGTTGGTCAGTGATATTTTAATAGGCTTGTGTCAGTGCTGTTGTCTGAAGAAGTGCATAAGCTGGTATTTCTCGCCAACAGATGTTATAATACAACTCCAGGATGAATTGTTACATAAAAAAAAGAAAAGTGATTGTTTTTAATTCTGTAAATCATTCATATATTCTGATTTGTTGCTTAAGAAATATTTCTTATTATTAATGATATTGAAAACAGTTTTTGCTGCAAAATATTTTTGGAAACTGGAATTATATATTGTAGCGTATCAGTGGAAACTGATACGCTACAATACAAAGGTTTGTGGTAATATTTTGTTAAAAAAAATAAATTAATAGACATTTAATAGATCAAAATTTGACATTAAAGACATTTATAATTAGAGATGCACCAATTGCAATTGTCTTGGCCGATTCCGATTTCCGATTATTTTGTTAGTGTGGTCTGCCGATACCGATTTTTGCCGATTCCAATTTTCTTTCTAAGAACTATAATTGACAGCATATACAAACAAAAATCTACTTTTCTTCAATGCAAAGTTTAATTTTCATAAAAAAATCACAAGTAAAAAGTCAGTAATAAAAAGAGAACAAATACAAAAATTGCAAACAACAGCACAAATAAATGCAATAGAATAAAGAAAGCTATGAAACTTAAGTTTTTCAGGTTATTTGTCTTTTGTTCTTTGATTAACATGACAGACAGCAGCAGCTGCGGTCCCTTTAAGAGTTTATACCCAATATACTGTGTATGTAATGTAATTAACACCCAATATACACAACATGCGTTCTCTTTCTCAACTATTTAACGTTCCAAAACTGACTGTGTTTAACACCGATCGATCGGTGCATCTCTATTTATAATATTACAAAAGATTTATATTTCAGATAAATGCTGTTCTTGTTAACTTCATCAAAGAATCCTGGAAAAAATGTTTCATGGTTTTCACAAAAGTACTGAACAGCAAAAACTGTTTTCAACATTGATCACCAAATCAGCATGTTAGTATGATTTCTGAAGGATCATGTGACACTGAAGACTGGAGTAATGGCTGCTGAAAATGTAGCTTCACTACCCCAGGAATAAATTACATTTTAAAATATATTAAAATGGAAAACAGTTCTTTTAAACTGTAATAATATTTTTACATTTTTATTGTATTTTTGATCAAGTAATGCAGCCTTGGTCAACATAAGATACTTTTTTCAAAAACATAAAAAACACAATTATTGCAAACATTTGCTAGTGTATGTATAGTCACTCAATTGTTGTTTTTTATTATTATAAATGAAAATTTTTTATTATAAATATGCAGCAGATTTTATGTCATCAGTAGTGGTTCACAATTACAAATTTGACTTGATTGGTTTCATACTAGCTGCTTATAGTTGGCATTACATAAAAAAGGGAATATATTTGTTGCCAAGTCATCTTGATGCAAATGACAATGATAATGATCGTATTACAGTAGAACATTCTGCACTATAGTTTAGTGAGCTGTCAATTCCACCCTCTCTTTTTTTTTTTTCTCACTGTCTTACACTTTAGCAATACAACGGAAAAGAGCAGGTAATAACAGTAAGTCTCTAAGAGCTACGAAACACAGCATTGTGTGAATTTGCCCTTTGGGAGTATTGAAATTGCTGTTTCCAGTAATATAAGTGTTCGTTGAGACCAGTGGGTGGTCTCTTCTGACTTGACCATAACCTCCTGTTTTATTCTTGCTGCAAAGACTCCCATCTGTCTGCCACAGGCAGTCAAAAAGATAACATGATCTGCTCATCTAGGGACTCGTCTGTCTATGGCCACAAGCTGAACTGATAGTCTGTTGAGGCCTTTTAAAAAGCAGACTGAGATCAATGTGTTGCAGAATAGCACTGGGAAATCTGATTAATTTTAGTGTATCACTTCATTTGGACCATTACTGCACCTGTCAATGAATCAGTTAAAAAAAAGTCCATGTGTGATATTTAACATTATTTTATTGTGGGAAAATACATGTTTAGATTTTAAATAATGCTACTATGTTTTTTATTAAACAATGTACTCTATTATTATTATTTTTTTGTGTGTGTGTGTGTAAAACTAATGAGCTCTGGGAATTGATTCTATATTATATTGAAAAGGTCCAACACTGCAGATGTTACAAATAGAGAGCTAAATGAAGGAATTAGCAGATAAAATGGATGCAAGAACTATCCTTTCTTCAGGCTAATCTCTGCTCTCTATTTTAAGTCATTCGGGTAAACAAGTTCCTTCAGAACGACGACCTGTTCTGAGGCCTGTAATTTCTCCTTCACTGGCTTGGCACACTGACAGGATGGGTAATAACTGGCTGGGACACTCCATGTCTGTCTAATAATTTTCTTTCTCTGTCTGGTAAAGTGAGCTCCTGTGGAACAATAATGCGGTCAAAAAACCTGGAACTACTACTGCATAGCTGTGCAAGTATAAAAATTTAATTAACACCCTTGGAACGTGCCAACCAATCACAATCAGGAATCTAACGTTTCTGTTGTAAAAATGCATTTAAGAAACCATTCATAATACAGCAAGATTCTAATTATAGTAACAATTATACGATCATACCAACGCTTTAAATGATATTCACTGTAATCAACAGGAAAGACCACCAGGGGCAGTGCTGATTGGTCTTGGAGTTGCTATGGTGAGAGCAGGGGGTGTGTCTTATATCCAGATAGAGGGAGAATTTCCCCTGCTGCTGTGTAAAGTGTAAACTGATACACATTATGCAGTGGGGGGGAATGGCGTCATAATCCAAAGGAAGGATGGGTGGTCATCAATGTTCCCTCTAAGCTGTGCGCGTACACAGCCATGCACTTCTTACATCGCAACCGTGCAGATGAATAATATGCCGCGCACAGGACACGCAAAAAAACTGAGTTGGGAAAGCCGTTTGATTGAATTCTAGTAAATGCAAAATATTTGAAATGCTCGGGCAAACCACTATAGAGTTGGTGTCGCTATAGAGTAAGAACCAGTGAATGCGGTTTACAGGTTTCATAGAAAGAGAATGATGTGTGCCAAATGAGTCACTGTAGAAATCGAATACTTTAATGGTTGCGGATGAAATAGCTCAACACGAGAGCCAACGCAAACACAATGACATGTGAAATAAAACGTCATCATGTTGCCAAATGAGTCACTGTAGAAATCGAATACTTTAATGGTTGCGGATGAAATAGCTCAACACGAGAGCCAACGCAAACACAATGACATGTGAAATAAAACATCATCATGTTTGAAAGACGACTGGCTTGATTAAGTGGTGGAAATAGCAGATGATGAGCACAGAACGGTAACAAAACTCTGAGACATTTACAGTCGCACACAGGTGTAGTAGTGTGCAAACTCTACTTCTCTAAACTTTACTTAGATAACTATATAAGAATTCACGTTCACCTTTTTTTTTTATATTTAGCTTACAGATCTCAGTTTAAATGCTTCAGTTTGTTTTCTATTCTATTCTGTTCTATTCTATTCTGTTCTATTCTTTTAAACGCTTTAGTTTGTTTCTATTCTATTCTATTCTATTCTATTATATTATATTATATTATATTATATTATATACCTATATAATTGACCTAAAAAAGGGCATGAGCAATGTCTGCTTCATTTTTTTCATGTTATACTATATTATTACAAAGAATTGAACTGTTCTGATTTTTTAAAATAATTTCTTGCTAACAGCACTGTAAAAAAAATAAAAATCTCAGGTAACCTAAAATGTGCATTATTTAGTTACAGCAAGGGTCAAATCAAATATGAATAGTACATTAAAGTTAAAAGTTACACATTTTTTGTGTGTTGCACTGTACAAGTCTGGTATAATGACTGTTTTTGCTCAAGTGGCCGAAATGTCCGCCCAATAGAGAAAAGTTTTGCTCAGCAAGAAAAAAAAATTAGCGTGAACGTTGGTGGTCATCACTGTACATACCAATATCTGGGGTAAAGCACACATTAATTCATAATTAATCTGAAAAAAAAAAAATCTTAATTATTTTTAGTTCCCCTCTGAGGGAGGTATTTGAAATATAGGCTATGAGATATTTGAAGTTTAACAGTGATAAGCTTTGTTGTTATGACAAACTATTTTACAGAATACTCAGATGACTTTGAATCTGACATTTACAGATAAAAATATGTAATTAAAATGTGATGCAGCTGCTCTGAACTGCAAAGACAAAGACATGATAACCTGGGTGCATGAAACCATATGTTTATGACTGAAGTGTTTTAGCGTTAATATATTGTGTGTTTTCCCTTTTTGGGCATCTTAATTCCTGCACTTTTCCCGCTTTAGCTTGCTCAGTGGCCTCAGTTGTGTATCCACATGTTTTCAACAGAAATGTGCTGTTTATGGAAAGTCACATCACTAATGTAGGCTCTCTGTGCCACAGATCACATATCTAGCTAAGTCAGTGGCTGGGGCCAACATTTAAATTAATTGTAATTATTTAAATTGATTACATAATTATACATATAAAATCAATACATATAATTATTACATAATTTGTACATAATTTAATTAAATAAATTAAAACATACATTTTAAAAAGAATTTAAAAAAAATTATAAATAAATTTTATAAAACAGTTTTTATAAATAAATTTTATAAACAGATTTATATTATACCGTGAGATAGTTTGTTATGCCTAGCCCTAGATTAAGTACTGTCTGGCACAGTAACATGCTCAGATGGAGCATTTTATCATTCGGAAGCAAATATTCATTCATTACATAAATAGTTCAATATAAAGGTGCAAAGCACCAAAGTCTAGGATGCATCCAACACTGTGCAAATATGACAGCTTTTGTAACACTATAAGTATTTTTTTAGCATTGTGTCCTTACACTGAATTTCAAAAGCAGGTATATTTCACACCCTTTACCAATGCTAGTGTGATGGTGGATCAGATCAGATCCTGTTGTAATGATCAAACAGGAATTACATGTTCAGACCCTGCTCACTGGCAACTGAAATCTAGGACTGCAACATAGAAATACTATATAATTAAATATATACATGAATGAATGAATGAACAAAAACAAATTTCATTATCGCTTAGCTCAGGGGTTCTTAAACTTTTTTAATCTAAGTCCCCCTTCGTCCAAGACAATATTTTGAAGATCTTTATTTTTAGTGCTCTCTAAAAAGGACTCACAACATTATTATGCTGCTGTGTGAAAGTAGCCTATTACTGATTGCTTTATAAGGCAAAATAAATCAATTAGATCAAGGGTTAAAACACTCTGATCGGGCATTATTAGCACTCATTTGTAATTTATTACGGTTTCAGATGTCTGTTCTGCCTCTTTCTGTCTTTTACTTTTTCTGTCACTCTCTCTCTTTGTCTGTTTCTCCCTGCGTGTTTGACAATTAGTTAAGTGTTTGCTCTTTACCCATGATGAATAATTGATCTACTGGTGTCTTAATGATTCATATGCCATCTGTCACAATGTAATGGTTGCATGTGTGAGTCAGGGGCCCATCAAAGAGCCGTGTTTCTGCAGCGGGCAGAGAGGGATAATTAACGGCAGTGTCTGGCTAACTGACAGAAGACAGGAAATACCACAATATCTATGTAGTGAGGGACAAAGAAAAATGCACATGATATCATCTGAGAAATCTTGAGTGGATTTACACATATTGACATTTGGTTTGCAGATCAAATGAGGTGTTTTTTTAAATGTCATAGATCTCTTACATGTTAACCCTTTAGGCGCCAGGGAATTTTGGAAAAATGCTGGATTTTGACATCAAGATTTCAAAAGCTTGTGGCTTGAAAGGGCTTAAAGATAGAGATCTACTGTAAATTAGAAAAATGTTGGGCATGACCGAAAGTTTATGTGGGGTGTAAATATACTCATCTAATTTGCATATTATGACGTCATCAGGGGCGGCCATCTTGAATTTCATAATATTCAGGAAATAGTAGATATTGAATTGATGTTTGAACTTATTTGCATGTTTTTTTTTTTCATTTCCAAAAGGCAAATATTCCCCTTCAGAGTCAGAATTGGCGAATAACATTTGCAACACATCCTCACGGTACAACTTTTTATTAGCCATTTGGCGATTTTCTCTCACAAATCTCACAATTTACTCGCACACTATGAACTGAGCTGCTTCCGCATCAATGACACGATAGCTCACTTGTTCTGCTATTTTCTCAAACACTTTGAATAGGAACGTGACGTAATTTTGGTCTAGAATCGAAGTGCTACATGTCTGCCATCTAGTGGTAGGGAATACAAATGAGATATTACACCATATTAGGAACTACAGTCTATTTTATTAAGTATGACGTCTTGTCGCAATTTTGTGACTTTGGCGCTTAGAGGGTTAAATTTAGGTTGGGATCTGCAAAAGATTATGTTGGCTAACGGAGATTGTACCACCCACAGGCTGTCACATTTCGTTGTGGAAAGGGAGAATGCAGGAGTCTCAAACTTCACTTGAATAGAGTTTAATACTGAAAACGCAGGGTACATACACTCTTAAAAATAAAGGTGCTTCAAAAGGTTCTTCAAGCGATGCCATAGAAGAACCATTTTTGGTTCCACAAAGAACCATTCAGTCAAAGGTTCTTTAAAGAACCATCTCTTTCTTACCTTTTTGTAATCTGAAGAACCTTCTTTCACCACAAAGAACCTTTTGTGAAACAGAAAGGTTCTTCAGATGTTAAAGGTTCTTTCGGGAACCATTTAGACAAAAAGGTTCTTCTATGGCATCGTGAAGCACCTTTATTTTTAAGAGTGTGCAACTCAGGAGCAAAATCAAACAACTAGTAACAAAGTTGACCGGACAAGGAATGAAGGAACAAACATGAACTAATATACATAGGATAATTAACAAAACAGGTGCATAGAATAATCAATCAACTCAACAAAACAGGAAAATTATCATAAAAGGAAACTCAGGAACAAGGACAGGGGTAAAACACGGAAAAACAAGTCCACAACACTGACACAGGCGTTGTATGCCTTTTTTTTCAGAATAGCCATTGTTTGCTAAGGCAAACATCATTATTTCTGTTGCTCTTACTAAGGGAAATTGAACACAATATTTGCTATGGACATTAAATTAGAAGTTGCAAGCAAATGTTGAGGAGAGTTGTTCTATTTTTTTTTTTTTTATCTGAACAGATTTTAAATGCTAGGCATCATACACTTACTGACTTTGTATATAGTCACAGAGGAAAAACAGGCAATCATACACTAAATGACTGAGGATCATACACTACTAGGGTGACCATACGTCCTCTTTTCCCCGGACACGTCCTCTTTTTGGACCTAAAAAAATGCATCCGGCCGGGATTTCTTAATCACCCAAAATGTCCGGGATTTGGCTGTTTTCTTAATCTCGCTCCCGCTGAATCTCTGACCATTTCCACCTGCTCCCGCAACATGTTTAGCTCCCTCGATTTTCGTGTCCACTCCTTTAAACATTCTAATATTGCATATAATTTTGCCGCATCAGGGAGCCTGGTCCCTGGACCTTGCACTCCAGCATGGTCTTGTCAGTGATCTCTTCTTATTCTCGACCTGAGATCAGTCAAATCTGACTCCGGCAGCTCTTCTTAGATGCAGGGTTGCCAAGTTCGCGTTTTTTCCACAGAATTGGGATACTTTTAAACCAGGGATGCCCAAACTCCGTCCTAGAGGGCCGGTGTCCTGCAGAGTTTAGCTCCAACCCCAATTAGACAAACTTGAACCAGCTAATCAAGCTCTTTCTAGGTATACTAGAAACTTCCTGGCAGATGTGTTGAAGTAAGTTGGCGCTAAACTCTGCAGAACACCGGCCCTCCAGGACCGAGTTTGGGCACCCGTGTTTTAAACTGTTGCAATGGGTTGATTTTCCCAAGTGGGTTAAAGTTTGAAATATTGCATAAATTACATTTGACTGAAATTATTGTATTGAAACATTTTGCATTTTACCTATGATGAAACTTTCATGGACCTTTACATTAACTGTTCACTCCTGGTGGGATGACCTGCCCAACTCAATCCAAGCAGCTGAGTCCTTAATCATTTTCAAGAAACAGCTGAAAACACATCTCTTTCATCTTCATTTGAACCTCTAACTCTAGCACTCTCTATTATAATGCTAATTCTATAATAAAAATTCTAATTTTATCTGCTTGTTTTTTTTTTATTTAAAAAATTTGACCCTCTAACATTTGCACTCTCTATTCTATTTCTATTCTAACTACTTGTTTTATTTAAAGGGTTACTTCACCCAAAAATGAAAATTAGCCCATGAATTACTCACCCTCAAGGCATCCTAGGTGTATATGACTTTCTTCTTTCAGACGAATCCAGTCGGAGTTATATTAAAAATTGTCTTTGATCTTTCAAGCTGATTAATGGCAGTCAGCGGGTGTTGCAGTTCATCAGTCCAAAAGAAGTGAAATAAAGCGCATCATCCATAATAAAAAGTGCCTCACACAGTTGCGGGGGTTGAACAAAGGACTCCTGTAGCGAATCGATGCATTTTTGTAAGAAAAATAACCAATATAATAATAACCAAAAGATAACCAAGTAATAATCAAAAGCTTGCACTCACTGTTGTACACGGAATAAGCTACGGGTGGATGACATAGGATGTCGGTGTTGTGCATGCGCCGATCAGAAGTGACGAACACGGAAGCGCAGGGGAGAGATCAAAACAAAACTTGCTTGCTTAAAGTAAGGAAACTTTGCTTCCTTTGCTCCTGTAAACAAACGTTGGTTTTCACGAGACTCACCGGCGCATGCGCATTCGCTACAGGACGCCTTTGTTCAACAACACACGCTGACGCCTTTGTGCAACACCCGCTGACTGCCATTAAACAGCTTGGAAGATCAAAGACCATTTTTAATATAACTCCGATTGGATTCATCTGAAAGAACGAAGTCATATACGCCTAGGGTGGCTTGAGAGTGAGTAAATAATGGGCTAATTTTAATTTTTGGGTGAACTATCCCTTTAAGGCCACTTAATATAAAGTGGGACCAGCTTTTCTTTAAAAATCTAATTAGGTAAAACCTCTGGTGCTTATCCAAATGATAATATAAAACTTAAAGTGGTAGTTGAACCAAAAATTATAATTCTGTCATTATTTAGGATGGCGGTGCGTGCACACGCTGCTTCTATCTACTTGTTTTCTTTTTATTTATTATAAAAACTAAACAAGCAAACAAACACACACACACACACACACACACAAAAAAAACCTTGCTACATATACTTTTAGGCGAACCCAAATCTGCAGATTGGCTCTGACTTTTGGCAACTAGTGTCTAGGGTTGTGACGGTGAGGAAATTCTCCCACTGGTTAATCGATGTGTGACAACACCGGTAATACCGGTATCACCGTGGGGGCGGGGGCGTTCCCACACCTTGATGTCAAATAAAATAAATAAATAACATAAAGTTTAAATAAAGTAAAAATCAGCAAACAATGTGGAACCAATTAAATAAGAAACGAATGTTTAAAAAAAAACTTCCAAAATCGCCTTAGATAAACAGCAAAAGTCAACAGGCTTTTCAAAATCAAAAATATTGCCAAACAGGTGCTTTTGCATTTTCATTTCGAAACGAAATCATCCGCGATCGTTTTGTCTGTCTCACATCACTCTTCTTGTCAGTCAGCTAGACTCACTCTCCTCACTGGAGAAATTAAATCTGATCTGTGATGCGACTGCACGCTGCATTGAGCAGCCGCGTTCAGTTTTTAATTGTAGTGTCTGTTCTTTTACTGAACTAAATGATTTTTATTACTATAAAAAAATCTAAACGACGGTGGGGGTCGGTGACCCGGTGGGCAAGTGACGTAACCGGTGTTGCGGCTTAACACCGGTATCACCGTCAACACCGTATATCGCGGCAAGCCTAGCCGGTATTCGGTGATGCGATATATCACGGTAATGAATATGCACAATATTGTTATCGTGGGCGCTTCGTGGGCAAGTGACGTAACCGGTGTTGCGGCTTAACACTGGTATCACCGTCAGCACCGTCTATCGCGGCAAGCCTACTAGTGTCGACTTCTCCATACTGTAAATCTGGGCAAAAGTCACGTACTGTATTCGAGCCTTAAGTGATCAAACATCACCTGGCGGATGATAAAACTTGCAAAACAATCCTGACTTACTCTGAAGGTGGGGCCGCATTACAGAAACTTTTCGTCTTAAGTCTTAATTCAAGATTAGTGGTCGTCCGATATGTCAACAAGGCATTTGGCATTTTTTTGATTTTTCTGTTTGGCCAATGTGTGGCTGATGCAGGACATATTTTTACAGTGCTAAGAATTAGTGGTCGTCCGATATGTCAACAAGGCATTTGGCATTTTTTAGATTTTTGTATTTTTCTGTTTGGCCGATGTGTGGCTGATGCAGGACTTATTTTTACAGTGCTAAGAATGCAGCAGAGTTCCAGAGAACCTGAGCAGAGTTCCCATTCTCTGTTTCAGTAGTTTTTCATTAGTTAAAAATTATTAGGCAGAACTGTTAAGGCTGGTCCCTGGTCCCAGCATTGAGCAAATATACATTTATATAATTTAAACTAGTCTTTGAATATCTAATAAACATTTCATTTCACAAACCTTGCAAACTTTGTCGAATCCTGCTGTGAGATCTTTTTAAGTGTGTTTTTGTTGACTACATAAAAACGGGTGTGCGTGATGGTCCATCTGTCCATGTGAATTGGATGTGGACAGGAGAGTTAAGCTGTCACTGCTATGCACGGGCAACACATTTTAAGCCCTTGATTTGAAACTATAGAGTGCTATATCAAGTTGGCCACTTTGTCATATTATGTCATATTTGCAGTATGCTGTATAGGAAATTAGCGCTACCTTGTCTTTATTAGGAAAAAAAAGAAAAAAGATTCCCAGTGTGCAAAGACTTACCTGATCCCTTACTGCAGTGGTCCCCCCCCCACGTACACATATGACAATCTGAGCTCCCCCACCCCC
>NW_015536549.1:1024208-1036096 GCF_001515605.1 Sinocyclocheilus anshuiensis
AGCTCCCCCACCCCCCCAATTGATGGTTGTAGTAGCTTGAGTTAGGATGCAGATGTAAATTTATGTTCATTATAAAAAACTGTAACATCTGTAAAAATTGTAACAACCTAATTTTTATTTGGTGAAATTGAATTATTCTGACTGTTTGAGTTTTATTAAAATTAACAATTGTTCTTCCATAGTAGCATACATTTAGATCATGATAACCAAAGTTAAAACCACACATATAGCACCTCAATACCATGGTAAAAATGCAACTATATGGTTTCCATGTATTTGTATGAAAAAAGGTAGTCTAAATTTAGTATAAACATTTAGTATAAATACACAAACACTTAGCTTAATCAAAAAATACTGTAATTATATTCCATTAATCCTTTAATATGTTTAATACATATCTACATTAATAATATAATAAAATTCGATATGAATATCCCATATTTCTGCCACAATACCATGGTGCCGTTAGTGTTACTACAGTAAATCCATGGTAATTGATGGCAATTTGTAGATTGAAAAGTCTTCTGACTGTCTCGTTGCGCACAGTGTTTCTCCTGTTTATCAACGCTGTTTCATTCGGCTTTAAACTAGTTTAAATCACGGAGTCATTTGTGTTCTTCGCTGAATTCAAGCACTTCATGCTGGATCTCACAGCGCTGTTTAGTGTCGTGTGATCGATACTCATCAGCGAGTAAACGCATCTGCTGTAGCAAACTCACGCTGCGTTGCCTTTTGAACTTTGAGCCGAACGGATGAATTCTCTGTGTGGCGCGCTTCAAATGAGTAGCGCTGTTTAGTTCCACTTTTGGAAAAAACATTAAAAAAAAAACATTTTATTGAATATTTATCAAACTCTTGTTATCGTTTTATTGAGGAAAATTATATAACGATAATTATCATTATCATTTTATCACCCAGTCCTACCTCAAAGCATATCTGCTCCTGCGCCCCCCTGTGAACTCTGGCTCCTCCCTTAGGACCCCAGGTTGGGAACCACTGCCTTATTGCACTGCTGGTTACAGGGTTTACTTCCTTTTTTATGTTTTTGACAATTTCTTTACTTGTTAAAAATACAGTACTACACAATACTACAGTGTCATTTCTATATATTTGGAGAGCTTAATCTTTCATGTTAATCATTCCTATGAACTATGCTGCAGGCTTACATGAGTCACAGGAAGCCCATTCTGTGCTATATTTATGGTCTTTTGGTCTTTTGTTAGTGGTAAAATGTCATGCTATTCATTCAGTGCCAGGGAATTGTCTTCACACCAGCTTTGTGTTCCTGACCCGCCCACACACAATATTGTTTTCAGTGAAAACTGTCAAGATCTCTCTCCTTCCTCTCAACCTCCTCTCAAAGTGAGGAATGAAGCTCGCATGAAATTTGTGTTTTTTCTGTTTATATACATATGAATGCATCTTGGCATTAGGCTTAGAGAGTGTTTGTCTCTAGGCAGTGATGTTTGTAAATGCTAACGTTATAAACACAAGCTGTTATGAATTATATAAGCATAATTGAACATGTGCTAATGTTACATAATTTGTACTAATGAATCCATCCCAATACTTGCAGGAGGCATGATACTGTAGTTTCATAAACTTTTCATAACAGATTTCTTGGTGACAACTAACATTCTGCCACTTAACAAATGCAACACATAATATTGTCAGATATCTCAGAGTATCATGGTCATCATAACATTTCTCATCTAGGGTTGGGCTGTCAGACTCTGTTTTGTGTTTTGCTTCCCACATGTTCCATGTCCTGGTTTTCCCCTGTGTTCCTCCTATGCCCTTATTTGGTCCTTCCCGTTCCTGTCCTTATAGTTATCATTTGTTCCAGGTGTTCCCCGTTCAGTTCCATTGATCCCAGGTGTGTCCGATTAGTTTCCTGTGTATTTAAAGTGTGTTCTGCCCCTTGTTTCCCATCTGGTATTGTTTGTCTCACCCCAATGCCAGGCATAAGTGGCTCCCTGATGCCTGCAATTTATATACAGTGTGATTGCCCAGTGATATAACTGTGAGAGAAAGTATTGAAATATATATTTTCCTCCCATCTCATATTTATTCCCTTTAGGGGATCCGTAGTACATGTAATTTTCTTTCAAAACATGGTACACTCTTAAAAATAAAGGTGCTTCAAAAGGTTCTTCAAGCGATGCCATAGACATTGACCATTCAGTCAAAGGTTCTTTAAAGAACCATCTCTTTCTTACCTTTTTAGAATCTGAAGAACCTTCTTTTGCCACAAAGAACCTTTTGTGAAACAGAAAGGTTCTTCAGATGTTAAAGGTTCTTTATGGAACCATTTAGACAAAAAGGTTCTTCTATGGCATCGTGAAGCACCTTTATTTTTAAGAGTGTAGGCTATTGGGATCACGATGCCGGCTCAACATCATGATGTGTATCAGCCATCGGCGATGGACGATGGCATTGTCTATCGGCCCAACCCTATTCCCATCTACTTTATTATCCCTTTTAAGATTAAAAAAAAAAATGTCTGATTGCACCATTAGTGGCCTTGCCATTTAAAGACTCCCAGAAGCTGTAGGAGCAATTTTCTGTCTTTCTTTCTTTAGCAGTCTTTCAGTAAAGTCTTTTATCTCATTGCTGTGCTGCTATTTTAATTCTTTCTCAGGTCCTAATTAGAATCACTGACATCCTGCTATCTTGACACCCCAGATGTGACTAATATGCAGTACAATCTGGGATTAATATTCCACTGTTATAAAGCCCAGTTGAAAATGAAGTGAACATATTGAGTGGGAAATATTCTGTGGTTTGTGCTATGCACTTATTCATTTCACTATAGGTGGGCTGCAAGAGCTGTTTAAGGCTGTATTGAAGTCTTATTTTATCTCTGATGCATTGTTTAATGCAGGTCTTCATTGACGCTGATGAGCATGGCTGCAGGAAGCTGGCAGAAAAAAAGGTGCTGCAAAATATCGTAGCCTGGTCTGCACTTACAGTAGATAAAACTACATTTGTGTCAAAATTTGCTGTTTTGAACTCATGACAATAAAGTTCGAATGCAAATAGAAAAGGATTTTACAGTTTTGTATTTGTGGATACGTCTGAACATATTAACATTAGATAAGACTCGTTTTATGTGCTGCCACAGTGTACTAGACTTGTGCCGGTTTTCGGTAATGCGATATATCACGGTAATGAACATGCACGATATTGTTATCGTGGGCTCTTCTAAATACCGTGAATAATTATATATTACAAGTTATTCAGAATTTTGAATGCATTTTAAGAATACTTTTCCCATCAACTGGTCAAAATGCACGCAAGTACATAACCAGCCAGTGTTCAAAACTATCGTCTTACTTTAACCCGATTCACAATGGTTATCTTATAATAATGTTTTCTAATGTTTTTGTGGGAAATTCGAGCATGCTGCTGCGTCATTACGTCACGTCTGTAAACATAAAGAAGTTGTCCCGGTTTACTTTTTGGGTTAAAAGAATTTCTTAATATGAGATTCAAATGGTATGACAATTAGAGATTAGACTGTTCAAAAAATTGAAATCTACACGCTAATAGACACTATAGGCAATGCTGATGTTGTTAACATTAATAATTTGAGAATAAAGTATAACAATAATAATCATTTGCATGGTTTGATGTGATATGAGCTAACTGATCTTTAGATTAAATCGCCATTGGTAGCTTGATTTATTGTAATGCTTTTTTCCCTCAGTTGGTCAGAACAAACATGGCAGACTTGTTACTTACTTGTTCAGATGACAATATACTGTGAAAATTCTTATTTGGGTCATATATTCCAAGACGTAGGCTAGAATCTGTGAATGCGAACTACAGTAAATATCCACACCGGTGTGGTGACTGACTGCCACGCATACTCCTTAAAACATTAGATTCATCCATGCTGGAGCCGTGCCGACTCACAACCCATGCAAGGAAGATAATTCTGCAAACAGCTGCAATTGCAGGTTTTCAAACAGAGATGGCGACAAAGAGGAAAAACTTACAGACTGCAGCTTTAATTAATCATGTAATTAAATGAAAATGTAACAATTAATTTACCACAGAACATTGTATTTTTATATTTGTCAAATAAGATGCTGCACAACCGAACTTTAAAACATGGATACAAATTTCTTGACTGTATGATATACAAAAAAATAAAAATAAAATAACACTTGCTTCTCTAATCTTTTTGCATTCTATCTATTTGTTTTCTTTTTATTTATTATACAATTAGCCTAATTCTGACTTTCTGACTTCTGATAAACAAAAGCAAGGCCTCTAACACTAGCTTGCTATATTCTTTTTTTATTCTATCTGTTTTCTTTTTATTTATTATATGATAAAAAAAAAAAACTTGCTACGTGTACTACATTAACCTAACTGAGACTTGTTATAGCACTTGCATATCATTGCTCTTTTGTTGATTTTGATTACTTCCATTGTACTCATTTGTACGTTGTATCATAATATTGTTATTGTTGTATTATATATTGTTATTATTATTATTACTTTGAGTAATACATTTGATTTTTTATACAATAGTAATATATTTCTGTCATACTTCCTTTAAGTTAAACCAAACATTTATTTTGTCAGTTTGTTCTTTGAGTTGAGTTCTTTGAGTTTGAGTGTGTATTTGATGGTAGATTTTTAAATCAAATGGTGAAAAGATTGTGATGTGACCCTCAGAACATCTCTGGAGATGAAGTTCATGCAAACTCTCCACATATATTGAGATGGCAGATGCTGAAAACATCATGAGCTTCGCATGTCTTTGAGTTTATATAGTAGATGAAACTATGTCACTCATTCACACAGAGACAGAACATGCAGACTTATTAGCAACATGCACTGACCGGCTGTTGTCACATGTATTTCTGTTGTGTGATAGGCTGTTAGATTAATCCATATTGAGTAAAAATGTCCAGAGCTTATCATCATTATTAATAGGGATGCACCGATACTGGTATCGGTATCGGGCCCGATACTGAGCGCCTGTACTCGTACTCGTACTCGTACTCGTTAAAATGCCCCGATACTTATTCTGCATCAGCACAAATACGTGCACGCGTTGCGCGTGTTTTGCTTGCTTGAGTGTTTCTGCTTCCTTTAAGTTAAACCAAACATTTATTTTGTCAGTTTGTTCTTTGAGTTGAGTTCTTTGAGTTTGAGTGTGTATTTGATGGTAGATTTTTAAATCAAATGGTGAAAAGATTGTGATGTGACCCTCAGAACATCTCTGGAGATGAAGTTCATGCAAACTCTCCACATATATTGAGATGGCAGATGCTGAAAACATCATGAGCTTCGCATGTCTTTGAGTTTATATAGTAGATGAAACTATGTCACTCATTCACACAGAGACAGAACATGCAGACTTATTAGCAACATGCACTGACCGGCTGTTGTCACATGTATTTCTGTTGTGTGATAGGCTGTTAGATTAATCCATATTGAGTAAAAATGTCCAGAGCTTATCATCATTATTAATAGGGATGCACCGATACTGGTATCGGTATCGGGCCCGATACTGAGCTCCTGTACTCCTACTCGTACTCGTACTCGTTAAAATGCCCTGATACTTATTCTGCATCAGCACAAATACGTGCACGCGTTGCGCGTGTTTTGCTTGCTTGAGTGTTTCTGCATTATATGAGTGGCTTTGGAATATAAATCGCAGCACGTTTCAGATGAAAAAACGCGACTTCTATTTCTGAAAATATCACAGTTAGGAGATTTATAACGAGTGGTTCCCTGCATTATTACAGCAAAGCGCGTGATTACAGAACTGAGCCGCTGCAATGGAGCAGCTCTAATGCTATTAAATTAAAGATGATGTACCATAGAGCAAAAAAATGAACAGTGAAAGTAACAAAAACTTGTAAAATACATTTTAATGGGCATAATTAAGTGTGAAAATAACCGAAGGATATACAGTGAAACCAAAAATGATTCAGAGACCAGATATAATTTTTAATATTTTTTTACTAGTGGGTGCAGGACACTATAGTTCATTTATGTAAACAGCATGCCCAGGAGACTACAGGCTGTCATTGAGGCTAAGAGTTGCCCGACAAAATATTCATGGTTGTGTAAATACTGTCATACTAACAGCTGTCTGAATTATTTTGGTTGATTGTAATCTATTACATACCTTTCTATCAAAATTATCTAACATAGTTAGATAATCGTAGTTAGGTACTCGGTATCGGCAAGTACCAAAAATAAAAGTATCGGTATCGGTGCGAGTACTGGAAAAAGGGGTATCGGTGCATCCCTAATTATTAACATGAATTTTACTGCAATCTTCTTGATATGATATAGGCTAGTTTATCGTACCATATTTTTAGGCCTGATAATTGGCATTTTCTGTTTGATCTGTTTCTATGCTTCCTTTGATAAGAGCAAATATTTAAATCCGTATTTTACATGATTTATTTTTGACCTGTTACATACTAGATGGGTCTTTAAACATCTGTTGAATTCAAAATTTGGAAACCAGTGGAGATAAATTCTCAATTGCTTCTGCTAAAGCCAAATTTTGTGAATAAAGCTGCTATCATCTGACTCTCTCACTCTCTATGTGTCTTCTTTATTTTTATGTGTCTTGTGTTCATACATCTTTCTTTGTCAGTCTCTCTCATCTCAGTGGGGTGGAAGGGGATGACGTTTAATTAGCCAACAACAGGAGTGCCAGGTGAATTGGGATATTAGAGAATCTAGAATTTCAGCTTTGGTTGAGATGTTGGAAAGGACGGTTCATCCCAGGTTACACACATGGCATCCAGTGGGTAACTGTCAGAAACCGAATGCTGCCAACAAAAGCTTCTCTCTCACACACTAATTCTCCTCTCATTTCCCTCAGATTGTTGCATGCTGCATCACAGATGAGTTGCTGTTTCCTGTTAGGTGGTGCAGCAAATAAAGGACAACATTAGCATTTTATAATGAGCCATGCCTTTGATGGGTTCCCTCTGAGAGACGAGGGATTCGGTTCATTCTAATCAGAACAACAATAATCATATTGTATTATTGCAAGGTCCTTTACTAGCTTTATTAATAGGGATGGGTTTGATTAACCAAGTTCCTCAACAGCATTGATCAACAGGAAAATACATTTATTCCTTTCAAATACTGTGTTTATATCTAATCTTAAAGTGAAAAGCTAGAGTTTAAGTATAAATGTGGACAATTCTCCACATTAATACTTCTACTCTAGCTTGTCATTTTGATTTCACTTTATCTATAATTTTATTTTGGTTTGCTCTTGTAATTCAGTATTATTGGATTTGTATTGATGAATTGCTTGTGATTATCCCTCATTTGTATGTCAGTTTGGATAAAAGCACCTGCTAAATTATTTAATGTGCATAAAGCAGCCAGAATGAGCAAATAAAAATCATGCTGGTCTTTTCTGCAGGGTTTCATAAGCTTGCTGGAGTTCAGGTGTTGTTTAAATTGTACAGAAATCTTTTTTTTCTTCAGATCAGTGAATAATTCAGGTAACTCTTATAGCTTTTTTATTTTTATTTTTATCATACACACACACTTTTACTTGGCTATGTAAATGAGGACCTACCATAGACCTTTACTATTTAACTTCATTGGGTCGACAAAGTCATATAAGAGTACATATAAGAGTAATACATTTGAATCTGTAAAGGGTCTACTTTTATTTGTGCACACTCACAATATCAACAAAACATTGTGCTTTTGTATAATAAAGAAAACAAACAGGGTGCGCTTTCTGCCGTCTCGGTCTCCACGATCTTCTTTCTGAAACACATCACTAACTGAAACTCAGTGAATACTTGACACACCGACATGAAAGCCCACAGAAAGCTTGAAGTGTCTACTTTTAAATGAAGTAAGTTATATCAAAAACAAATATTCTCTAATAAAATAATCCATTTGAAACCAACGGAAGGTACAGTCTTTCCCGTCTGAGCTCATTATCTGTTATGTGGTCACACCCACGTGCAGCGCGTGCTATTCATACCGTAATCATCGACGTGAGATATGCGAACATGTAAACACCCCCCTCACCTCCGTAAACAAAGCAGCAACTTTTCATTTTTGGAAGAAGACGCGCAGAGAGGAATAAGCCTTGTATTTACCTCAGAAGAAGAATGTGATGTGACGCGCGCTTGATGCAGTGGAGGAGATCATTCTGATGAGTAAGTCATTTATTCTTACTTATATTAGTGTTATTGTGGCATAAACTTGTACACATTTTACTAGTTGGACTTTTCCCAAACTATAATCCCAGAGTAAAATGTGTGAAATCGAGTGCAACATTTTGAAATATTTCATTGCATCTAAATGTTGTATGAGGTGAGGATGTTTTTATGCTCTATGATGTAAAACACAATACGATAGTAACAATACAAAGTAATATGAGTGTTTACACTGTAACATGATGCATGTTAATAATTTAGTTTCTCTGATATAAAATGTCCTTTTTGTACTGTTTGATAATACATACAGATCATATGTGTCTATGACTACAAAAGCATGTTTTTTTGTTATGAGTGGGCAGTATTAATGATTGCTAATGTAATAATATAGTTGCTTCTGATATCAACATGCTCACTGTTTTGGTTTTTGTTTTTTGCGCAGATGAGTCCTGCTGATTTTCTCACGAGTCTCTTCAAACTGTTTATGTCTGAAAGTGATGTACCAACATCAGATGTTCAACTACATTGGTGTGATATTCTTCATGAACGTGGTAAAATAAGCTCCATGATGGGGCTTTTTTTTTTCTTGAATGCATGGAAAAGAAGCAGCAAACACCTTGGAAATAGCAGGTATGGTTTACTTGTTTCAACAGTTGAACAGGATCTGTTTTCAGAATAGCACAAAGTCTGTTCAAGTCTCTGTGTTTAGATCAGTGTGCTCAATAATGTAACTTTGACCTTCATTATGTATATTTTGATTATATTGTGTTGTAAATAAAATCGATACAATAAAAACAAACAACAAAAAATAATTTTAATCTCATATTTTTTCTTACCTGCCTCACAGTCACATTCTCACAGTTTAGGTGCTTTATTTGCATGACAAATATGTGTACATTCGTATTGTCAAAACAATGCAGCGTTGCTGCATACAATCAAAACAGTGTAAGAACTGTGGCCACTCTGATGTGCCATTAGGGGAGGGTCCTTTGTCTCTAAGGTGCGAATCACATAAATATTCATGGTCATTGTCACTCCCTCGCATACAGCCTTTCTAACACAAAACATGTTTTACAAAAGTTAGATCAATATATAGTTTTCTGTGAATGAGCGAGCAGTATGATTTTTCACATCATTTTGGCCGCATTTACACTGCAAATCTGGATGCCCAGATCAGATTTTTTGGACTATATCCGATATTTTTGATGAACCGCTTATACCTTTTAAAAGTAACCCATATCCGATATCTGCATTTAGACTACACGGGCTTAACTTAAACAACGCTTAACGTGGCTCAATGCATTAGAGAGTGACCAAACTCTGCACACACTTTATTAACAAAGCATACTATGAAAAGCAGATGAATCCCGAATATGAATGCAATGATTTTAACTTATTGACAGAACTCATAGGAACTTTTTTAATATGATAGTTTCATCCTTACATCAAAATCATTAATTACAACTGATACTTCACGACAGTGATTATATACACAGATCCACTGTAAACATCCAGGGGTTTAGCGGTTGAACTTGTGCTATGCATATTAGCGGTTCTGGGTTCTAATCTGCCCTCGTATAGTTTTTTTCCTCATTAAAACCAAATGTGTTCATCAGTGATTGTATATCAAGAGCAGGGACATGTTTTTGTGCATCTTATTTTGTGATTTCACCTGAATGAATAGAGAGTCTCCACAACAGTTAGCAATAGATTGAAGCGCTCGTATGTGCACAGGCCACCATCACTGATAACAGCGGCAATGAGCACTCAGCATGATTTTAAAAGCAACACATTTCAGCGCCAGATCGCCTCTTACTTAACACAAACGAACAAAATTAATACTCTGCTAGTCAACTAGAGATGTTTCATTTGTAATAGATATATCTGCACCACGAGCTGTTTCAAAAACATTTGACATGCAACTCGCATTAACAGTAATATCCGATCTGTGCACTTACAGGGCAGGTGCAACTGCACGTATCCAATTCATATTTATTTCCACATATGAATGAGGACTAAAACCGATCTGAGAATATCCATGTGCGTTTTCCTGCTTACACGTTTGTGGGCCATATCAGATCTTTGCCATATGGGAGGAAAAAATCTGAATTGGGCCACTTGAACCATGCAGTGTAAATGCGGCCTATGTAGCAAAAACTCTAGTCTACCACATCCAGTTCTCAAAAGTCTTATGAACAAATGTTCTACCACATCATTTTCTCAAAAGTCTTGCAAACAAATGTTCTGTATGTGTTTTATGGCCTTATATTAGACTTAAAAAATACTTTTTTCACTAACCATGCATAAACCCCCTCAGACCCCAGAGGGTTAAAATGAAAATTAAAATACATAGTATACAGTATATGCAAAAATTGTTCTTAATATAGTTTCTATAGATTTTTTAATTATAGACACCTCAAATTTTCCCCAAGAAATGGTTGTGGTTTTTTGTTGCTGTTATTGTTTTTTTTTTTTTTTCAGAATTGGCTAATTCTGGGGAAAATAAATAATAAGTAAAGACACATCCACATATACAAGGTACATATATGAAATGATACACATCTAGAATCAATAGAAAGAGAGTTATATGAGTTTGGAACAAAAAGAGGGTGAATAAATTATTTTCATGAGTTTTAATTTTTAGGTGAGCTGTCCCTTTAAATCCATTGAGTGTCACATCTGTTCCAACTGGCTTCTTATTACTGTAACACAAATATGAAATATCAGGTTTCTCCATATATTAAAGTTGTGTGCTCCTGTCTGATTGTGTGTGTGTGTGTGTGCATGTTTATGCGGTTTATGAGGACACAAATTTGTATAATAACATGGGTATGACATAGGTATTACAACGAGAAGGTGATTTATGAGGACATTTTCAGTGTCCCCGTAATTCAAAAGGCTTATAAATAATTCAGAATGAGTTTTTTTGAAAATCTAAAAATGCAGAAAGTTTCCTGTAAGGGGTAGGTTTAGGGGTAGGGTTGGTGTAGGGCAATAGAATATACGGTTTGTACAGTAGAAAAACCATTACGCCTATGGAGAGTCCCCATAAACCATAAAAACAAACCTGTGTGTGTGTGTGTGTGTGTGCAGTGGTGTAATGTAACAGAGTAATAATACTTTGTTACAGTACTTAAGTATTTTTTGGGAGTATTTAGACTCTTGTAAGTTAGACTCCTAAAAAACACCTTTGCTCATGTGCAAATAAGTGTGCGCACAACCGCGGGTGATTTCATTTTCCACTCAAGTCGAATCTGGGGTGTGCGATATACAGTATATCTTCTGCGGTAATATGGTAAGTGTTGTTTTAATGATGTGCGATCTGACATTATCAAGTAGGCTAACGTTATATCACCAAATCACACACAGAGTGCACGCACGTTGATTTATTAGTCTATTAAAACTGCTCTCATCTACTGGGGGTTTTAATTTCACATTTCGACATTTTTTTTTCATGTTTTAAATTATTTCAAATATCATTATTCAACGTTTTATGTTAAAAACAAAACATTATTTATCCATCTGTAACTGCAGGTTAAAGGCATCCATGTCCCCTATGAGATAGGCCTATATTAAACAGTGTACATACATCTAAATGCTATTTCAGATGCAGATTCCAAAAATGTTTTCTTGTGTTGGAATGAAAGACACTAAGTACCGGATGAAGTGCTTCTTATTCTTACCCAAAAATACAAAATGGAAGAAAGAGTT
>NW_015536549.1:1036106-1036459 GCF_001515605.1 Sinocyclocheilus anshuiensis
GTGTGTGTGTGTGTGTTTGTGTGTGTGTGGCTATACGTGAACAAACGTGTGGAATGAAAGACAGAGATGACTCATTGGTCACGCCTGATGAATATCACTTGTGCTTAGAAGGAAGCTGTAAAGAAGTGACCCTTATAAGAAAGTGTGCTGGCTGTCATTCACTGAGAGGGACCACAAGCATTTAGCACCGCTGCTCTGATTACTCCCCTTTACCTACAGTATCATTATGAGTCATCACTAGTGTGCCGATTACCATGTCACTAATGATGGAGATTGCATAGTTTACAAAACATTATTATTAACATATTTGTAAATATATTCATATATCATGCATAATTCCTGCTGATTTAGTT
>NW_015536549.1:1036506-1062098 GCF_001515605.1 Sinocyclocheilus anshuiensis
AAGGACGGTGCTTGTTGACAGTATAGTGTCCCCATCACTATACTGGGGCGTTAGGACCCACACAGACCACAGGATGTGTATAGACACATCCACATATACAAGGTACAGATATGTAAAGACACTTTTTTAATTTTTGGGTGAACTGTCCCTTTAAATCCATCATGAGTGTCACATCTGGTTCCAACTGGCATCTTATTATTGTCACACAAATATGAAAAATCAGTTTCTCCATATGTTAAAGTTGCATGCTCCTGTCTGATTGTGGCTATACATGAACAAGCATGTGGAATGAAAGACAGAGATGACTCATTGGTCACGCCTGATGAATATCACTTGTGCTTAGAAGGAAGCTGTAAAGAAGTGACCCTTATAAGAAAGTGTGCTGGCTGTCATTCACTGAGAGGGACCACAAGCATTTAGCACCGCTGCTCTGATTACTCCCCTTTACCTACAGTATCATTATGAGTCATCACTAGTGTGCCGATTACCATGTCACTAATGATGGAGATTGCATAGTTTACAAAATATCATCATTAACATATTTGTGAAATATTCATATATCCTGCATACTTTCTGTTGATTTAGTTTCTTTGCCTAACCTATGTTTGTTTTTATTTTGTTAACAGGATTCTGGCCACAGCAGGAGCCCACATGAATATTTCATTAGACCTGCGCACGCTGAGGGCTGTGAGGGTATTACGGCCCCTTAAACTGGTTTCTGGCATTCCTAGTATGTTTATGGTTCTATATGAAGTTCTTAATCACACATTGTGTTGTTTCATTTGAAATGAGGAGTATAACACTGCCTCCTAATCAGGTGCAAAGTGACAAAACGACATAAATCCAGTCACAACTGCAACAAGCTACATGCAAGGCATTTACTTTGTTGCTAGGTGTCTAATTATCGGGGTAGCTGCACAGAGAAATCTCATTGGTCCAAAATCCCACTCCACGTAGCTTTAATTTGTCACATAGCACTTGGTTAGGACACAGTGTTATAGTTGTTCTTTTACATGTGGATGCTGTAGTGTTAAAGTTTTTCCACATGTGAAGGAATGAATAGTACATTTTGATATATTTATGTGTAGTTGATAGGTTTATTGATATCTATATATATTCATGTTTTTTTTAAAGGTCTGCAAATAGTTCTTAAATCCATAATGAAGGCGATGGTGCCACTGCTACAGATTGGTCTGCTGCTGTTTTTTGCCATTCTCATGTTTGCTATTATCGGACTAGAGTTCTACAGTGGAAGACTCCACAAAAGATGTGTAGCTTATTCAAACATTACAGGTAAAGAGGATCACACTCCGACAGACACAAGAACATGCACAGACCCACACATCCACATAAGTACAAACGTAGAGTACAGAAATATGAATAATTATTACATTTATGTTCTTGTCAGATGGCTGGGATCCAAACAAAATGTTTAAATCTTTAGAATACTCAAAAATGACGAAAAATGGAAACAGAAGTTAAAAAAAAGGTTTGGTTTTTGTGAAAGTTGGGTCACTAATAACTCCATCTCCTTAAAGGGATAGTCCACCCAAAAATTTAAATTGTGTTATTATTTACTCCCCTCTCAAATCTTTATGCATTTCTTTCTTCTGTAGAACACAAAAGAAGATATTCTGAAGAATGTTGGTAACCAAAGTTGAGTCTAAGTTGGGTCCCATTGTCTTCCAAAGTATGTTTTTGTCTATACAGCGAAAGTCAATGGGACCCAAAACCATTTGGTTACCAACATTCTTAAATATTCCTGTAAAAAAAATCATGAGGTAAAGTAAATTAATTTTCATTTTTGAGTGGACTATATACACATGCATGTTATTAAATAACAAAATATAAGATTGCTATTGACAAGAATACTATTATTCACATTTGCAAGAGCAGAAAATAAAATTTGGCAATCCCTCACGGGTCCATACAGACCTGCCAATCAGAGGCTTGGCTTGGCTCCTCCCATACAGGAAGTAAACACTTCATCATTCTGTTGGCCTCTTCTATTAGCTGCATGATAACAAACAGTAAGGGTGTATTCACACTAGGCACAGTTGCCTTGAACCGAGCGCGATTATCCCACCTCCCCACTACCCCACTGGCCTGCACGCACACTTGCACTAAACACGCTTACGTCATGCAGATAACAGGGAGAAAACCACTTTCGCTAATAGACTGCCTAATAAATTTATAATTTAGCCCGAGCAGCGATTTTCACTTGCATGTATCAGAGGATCATTACGGAGGCAGCTGAGGTTAATGAAAGAATTTGCAGCTTTACTCACAAACTACAATTCCTGTTCATCAGTATGGTGAGAACCAGACCCGTTATAAACCTAAATATACTTGATTTAATTAAATTAATTGAAAGCGTACTGTAGTAGTAGCAATAGAAGATGTTTGCAGTCGTAATGATGACAGTAGCGCACACAAAATAGTAGCTGTTCCGAACCCAACTGAACCGTGCTCTGGCCCACCTCTTCCAAGCGAACCAGGGATGGCCAAATGAACCACGCCTGGATGCAGGACGGAGCGATCACACTAGTCAAACGAACCAGTCAAACCGGTCAAACACGCTCCGGCACGGTTCAGATCGCCTAGTGTGAGTACACCCTAAAACAAACAGAAAAATTACACAGATACATGATTAAAAATTAAAAAGTTGACAACTTATATAGTCAATATGCAATTCATGAAAAAAGCTATTTATTTATTTATTTGTCTTTCTCATCTCATGCAGACTCTGAGAGAGCAGACTCATCTGAAATTGATTTCCCATGTGGGGCCAAGAATTGTCCTGAAAATTATAACTGCTCCGGCCCCTGGCCCGGACCCAACGATGGCATCACTCAGTTTGATAACATCTTATTTTCAATACTCACTGTCTTCCAGTGCATCACCATGGAAGGCTGGACAGCTGTACTCTATAATGTGAGTTTCTCTCTCAGCTGACTGATGTGTAGCAGTTTTGTTTCTGTGCTTGAAATGATGTAGGATGACCATACTTCCCCTTTCTCTCAGACATGTCCTGGCCAGGACTTCTAAATTGCCTGAAGTGTCTGCATTTTGGCTTTGTTTTCCTACTGACGTCAGGTGTGTTCGACTTGAAGCGGCGCTGCACAGAACAATCAGTGTATGACATCAAAGTACTGCGAGAGCGATTCAAAAGCATAAGCCGTCTGCTCTCTTATCGCTTTAGCAGTACTATGATGTCATACACCGATCGGTCTGAGCAGCGCTGCTTGAAGTTGAACACACTTATGCTCTCTACAGTCCTCATACATTATGTAATGTGTATTTACATTGCTTTGACTGAAAGCCATTGGTTGATTATGTACAATGCCTGCACTTTATTGGTCAAACCTATTTTTCAGTCATTACCTTCGGCAGCTATGAAAACAATAGCATAACAAAGCCAAAACCTGAAATCCTGGCCAGGACATGTCCAGGAAAAAGAGGAAGTATGGTCACTCTAAATGATGACGCTTCTGTATTATAACCCTAATACATAAAAATATAATCTTAATCCATTGTAATCCAGTGTTGAATCATTACTTCATGTTAAAGACATCCTCAGGAGATCTCGCTTGAACATTAATCTACCACATTTTGTTTGTCAGATGAAACAGGGTCATTAGCTTCTTTGTAGTATTTCATATTTTATACATTTGAATGGCTGGTTTCGAAGCTGGTTGAGTCTTTTGGTTAGATGAGTTCAAACCCTGCCTTTTCTTTTTGTTGATACCGTGATTTTGGAAGTCGTTGATCTGTTGTGTTCATGCTGGCATCTTACATTTACGTTGTTTCCTAATCCTGTTCCTTCTGTTCTCCCCAAAATAAGAAAATAAATAATTTGAATTTTGAATTATCAAATTGCACTTACAGTTGGTCCATATTAGCTGAAATAGTTGCAGTTTAGGTTTGAAGAACTTCCTCTTTCCGTATTCTAGCCATCTGTGACCTATCGTATTCGTACACTGGTTGTACATACTGTATAGCATGCAACACTGTGTAGCTTTTCCCTGATTTCTGATCTTCTTTCAAGCCTATTCAAGCACAGTAGCATCTCCCTTTTCATAACAAGTCACATTTAGAAGGGTTTGTCAGAGTGGTTTTATCTCCAAACAGCTCCAAGTACTGGAAAATGAGAGGCGTTAGACACAGTCTTTATTCTGCATCCGATTATTGGAGCTTTTGGTGGAATTATTTTAGGTGGTTGACTATGATCATGCTAGTGCCATTTATGTGCTGAGTTGGCTCTACAATTCACTGTCATCCCGTAGTGCTGGTATCTGAGCATGGAATGTCATTTTTTTATTTTTAATATGTTATTTTTGTGGAGGAGGACTTACTGAGACTTTCATGCATTTAGTTTGAGATAAAATATTTATACAACAAAGGGAAAGCATAGAGACCTTGTTTGAAGGAATTGGAAGGATTGGAGGTTTGGAGAGTTACTGTTTGTACCGCTGTTGTTTATTCATGGTTTTTGAGGATGAGGGCATGTCTATATTGACTGATTAAAGTCACAGTGTTTTTAATCAGTCACATGGTATCATGCGTTGACGTGAGTCATGCTGCCACAGTTAGAGGTGTTTTTCACACTCATAACTGAGCTGTCGCAGCTGTGTCGGGATGCGGGGAACACCCTCTCAGCTCAGCTGGGCAACAATGTCGCCTGCCCACGGAGTGATCACACCCTTTGCACTGCTGAGCAGAGCTCAAAGGAATCATCACCATTACAAGGGCAGGGTTTATGGTTTTCTGACCCTTTCAACCCAGGCATTAAGTAGATTTAGGAGCTACTGCAAAATTAAAATCATAATGTATTATTTCCATTGTTTTGATCGCTTCCTGTTTTGTGTTTGCACAGACCAACGATGCCTTAGGCTCTACTTGGAATTGGCTCTACTTCATTCCTCTAATAATAATTGGCTCCTTCTTTGTGTTGAATCTGGTATTAGGAGTCCTGTCAGGGTAAGTACTGTTTTCCTCAATGGACTCTAAGACAAACTGACACTACGTCTAACCTGATGTCTGAGCCGACCCTGGGTAATGAGTTTTATCAGAGGTTAATGTGAGATGTATTAACTTCATCTCTAGAGACAAGAGGTAAGATTAAGTCACTACACATACCGTGGCATTGTCTGTTTCTCTTTCTACACATATCTCATTTCTCTGTATTCATAACTATGACATTGCATGCTCGTAGTTTCATTTGCGCTTTAATATGAAATGACATAGGCTACAGCGCACGCCGCCGCATTTGTACGTGCAGTTTAAGAGCACACGCTATGAGCACAGCATAATGGCTGACAGGACTAGAAAATTCGTTTTTACTGACATATGGCCTGACAACATATCATCTGACCGCAGTTCACTGTTCTACTGAAACTCCCTCATCACATGTACTTTTTTGAGTTTTACCATATCAGTTCGAGCCTGAGTCAGATTCTAAAAATGCAGATGACCAAGCCGATCGATCGGAACCAACTTTGTAAGCATGACTTGAGCAGAACTTATCAGAGTGGAATGTGACGCTGCCAGTGTAATAGCACAAAGGGTGCGTGCTGCTTCAGCTCTGCTTGAGCGTCCAGTGTGAAACAAAACATGTAGTACATCTGTTCGTCATCTTTTCGTACAGACGACTGAGGATACTTTGTTTGTAAACATAAATCCATATCTGCACTTGTAATCGAAAGAACGACAAACAATATGCATCACTCTACACATCATCATATTCCGCATTTGAGCAGTCAATAGTAAGTTGTACTGTTCTGGAACAATGTTGTAAA
The DNA here is from genome assembly GCF_001515605.1 of Sinocyclocheilus anshuiensis. Taxonomy (NCBI): domain Eukaryota; kingdom Metazoa; phylum Chordata; class Actinopteri; order Cypriniformes; family Cyprinidae; genus Sinocyclocheilus; species Sinocyclocheilus anshuiensis. The sequence goes on from NW_015536549.1 coordinate 1,042,305, forward strand.
TAAATCTTAACCACTGATTTCTAATTGCATCCACTTTCAAAAGGCCAAATAAGCGATTTTGCTTTTGCATAGAAACACACAGTGTCTCCATAACATGGAGGCAACAACACTACTGCGATACCTGAAACCACATCTTTCTTTACGTAGACATTTGGGCAGCATTATGCAAATATTCCCACATAGTGACGTAGATATGTGAGGGAGAATATAGATAGATAGATAGATAGATAGATAGATAGATTGTAAACTTGACTGACTGCTTCACTTGCACTTTAACAATAGCTGTGTTTCCATTACCCTTCAAACTGCGCAAATTGAAATTGCGAATTGAGAATACGCCAAATGGAAACATAAATTTCGCAAAAACTCCCATATATCGCAAAAAAGTTTTTACTCACGCATGAGGTGGTTTTTCAGGCAATTCGAAAAATGAATATTTCGCAAAACTGCAATGGAAACAGGTTTTTCGCATTTACAGGTCACCTGGTGTATGTAAAAGTCACATGATCATTCTTTAATGTACTATAACCTCCAAGAAACACCTCATACATGGCTGCTCCTTGCCGTTAATGCTTGAATAACCCCTTATTTACACTGAACAAATCTGCGGCGCATCACGGCTCCGACACGGCCACCGAAGCTGATCGCGGCCACTCTAGTCAATGCTTGTGTTTATACCAGTTCTATGTTCCAGAAGCAGCTCTTTGCGCTGCTTCGCTAAAGATACACGCCTTCATCTCCTTCAATTAAAAATAATGGCTAGTGCGGTGGCTGCTCTATACATTAACCTACTAACATCCGTCACCATGACTTGTCGCGAGAGGATAAAATTAAGTTTTAGTCGCATAACATCAGGTAATGGAAATGCCTGCATTTTGTTTTTTAATCGACATATATAAAATATTGCAAAAGTTTTGTGCAAATCTGTAATGGAAATGCAACTAATGATTAATGACTAATGACTAATGGTTTGAAGTCGGTGTGATTTGAAATAAAAAAAAAAAGATGCAAATTGGGATGCAGCCTCTCTCTCTCTGCCTTTTATTCCTTCACTCTGCAGGTGAAACACTTTAATAAATTAAGTGTGTCATCCCTGTGGTTATTCTCTGTATGAGTAATTGTATGCTGTTGGCTCATGTAGGGAGTTTGCTAAAGAGCGAGAGCGGGTGGAGAACCGAAGAGCCTTCATGAAGCTCAGAAGACAGCAACAGATCGAAAGGGAGCTGAATGGGTATCGGGCCTGGATCGACCGTGCAGGTACTCTTACATAATGGGCTGGCAAATGCACCATGTAAAACAAATGCAAAAAATAATCTGACCTTAGTAAAAAGCAGTGCACATGATCGATGTCACAAATATTAAATATTTCTTATTCATTGGTTTCTTTGTTTACATTTTGCAAAATCCTTCTGTTAATATCCAGGAATAAATTAGATTTTAAATGCCAGTTTTTCAGTGAATTGTATGTGCACAACTTGATTAAATTTAAATGCATTTTTATTTTGCAGAGGAGGTGATGCTTGCAGAGGAGAACAAGAATTCAGGACCTTCTGCTTTAGATGGTAAGATGTTTGACCTCTGCTGTTTTTCTCTCATTTTCCCACGTACTGTAGATTGTGGGATGCAGTTTTTTAATTATGTGTCAGAGTTAGGGTCATGTGATTATTTTGAAGACACTAGTAAATACGCATTCACTCTCTGTCCCAGATTTCATCATTTATTCAATAGCCTGTTCTGGCATATAAAGCCTGTTCTGGTCCCATAAAACAGTACAGAGATTGTATATTCAATAGACTGATGTCACAATAAACAAAACACCATGATCCTGCTCATGGCGCACATCTGTGAAGCGAAAACCCACCACATGACATCCGAACCCTATACAAGGCGACAGGTTTTCCCCAGAATCAAACAAGTTTTTATTTATGTATTTTTTTTATTAAATGTTGATTGACAGCTTCCCAGAGGCTGTGTGAATGGAAAACAACCAGTTACCATGGTGAACTCTTATTTCTTTGCCCCTGCTGTTCTCCTGTATGCATCCCATCATCCCATTTAAGATGATTGTCTTAAAAAAACTGGGCCCTATATAATTTTTAGGGGGTCAGGAGAGACTGAGACCGGTTTTGGCCCTTGCATATGATGTTTGACAGCAGTAGGTATCCAGGTTGCACTCTGAAGGGAGTTGTACATTTTAAAACATAAAATGCAATTGCAGGCATTCATATTTACTTCACTGTTGCCATGACAACAGCGAAATCTAACAAGCGGATTTATTTGCAATTGAATGTATCCCTGACACCATGTCTATACCGGACGCGACAGTTGTCGTGTCGCTCCGCGTCCGGTGTAGACACAGTGTTAGTGCAAGCTATTCGACTAGATGCTTTGATTACATTTTTCACTTTCAGTAGCTGCTGTCTAGCCTGTTATATTCTATAAATGCTTGAAAAGTAAATGATTACAACAGAGTGATGTTTGTACATTTGTCATATCATGTCCTAAGCTGGCTGCATCAAGTTTTCAGTGATACATAGTTTCTCTGTAGGCATTTAAAACATACATTCTGCATGACTCAACAAAAAACATATTTGACCTTTATGATGAGTTAGTATCATTGGTTAATAAGAAACACAACAAAGTAAATATTTTCCAGATAATATTTTAATAATTTGCTTTAGCTTCAGTTTGGCTTTTCAACTTACCCTAGGATTACAGATGGAAATAAGCCACCCTGGCACATTTTACATAGATTTTATGCATTATTTAAGTGTATTGTCCCTGATTAAATAATGATGAAATAAACAAAAAAAAAATATCTACATAGATTTTTGTAAGGTGATAACCATTTGGAGTTACATAAAAATGTGAATGATTTTTATTTATTTATAATTGGAAACCTGTAATACAATAATTTCTGACACAACATGGGCAGGGCTATCCAGCGTGACATGACCGAAATGCAAATCAAGTGACTGTTAATATTTTATAACCCATATATGCTTTTATTTCTTACAGTTTTTGGTTTATTAATCTGTTATTTGTTTAGTTTGAAATAAAATAAATATAAGATAAGATAGTAAGATAATAAGATAAATTATTTGGTATGTGTGTTCTCAGTGCTAAAAAGAGCCACCACAATAAAGAGAAGAGGGGTGGATGATGTTCGGAGATCTCCAGAGGAACAGTATGCTGACATATCGTCTGTAGGTGAGTGGCTTCCTCCCCAGGTCTCCTTCATATCGTGTCTAGGTGATGCAAAATATTTACCCACATGTCATTATATGCACGTTTTCAGAATATCATTCACATACAGCTGAAATAATCTGCTTATTCAATCAAGAAGTATAAATGTGGATCAAGTTGTTTTGCTTGTTCATAAATATTTTTGTTCATCAGGGATGCCATTGAACAGAGCCAGCATACGCAGTGCTAAAAGAGGACCAACGTCCTATTTCCGTCGGAAAGAACGCATGCTACGGATTTCCGTTCGCCGTATGGTGAAGACTCACACCTTCTACTGGATCGTTCTGAGTCTGGTGGCCCTCAACACTTTCTGTGTCGCCATCGTACACCACAAGCAGCCTCAGTGGTTGTCTAGTCTCCTTTGTAAGACCACAAGCAAAATGAAACTTTTCACTCTATGTATATGCTGTCATACATGATCAATAGTTTTAACTTTAAAGTGGTTCCTTTCTGTTGCAGACTTTGCAGAGTTCTTGTTTCTAGGCCTGTTTCTTACAGAGATGTTTCTCAAGATGTATGGACTTGGGCCCAGACTCTATTTCCACTCCTCCTTCAACTGCTTTGATTTTGGGGTAAGTGTATTTCTGTCATCCTTTCCATAATCTTCTTTGAAATGTACAACAGTGCAAGTGTCAAAGAGGATCAAGGTGGTGACTCCAAAAATGAATGTTCATGGCATTTTTTTTATCAACGAAGATAAATGCAGTGCAAAGAAATAAGAGCAGATGAAACTGTAAATCTAATTTGATCTTTTTTGAAGTTACGCTTCTCCACTATGAACACTATGAACATGTCTCTAATTTCTATGTAAATTTGAGGACCCAGCACTGAATATCAATACGTAGCTTTATTTAATTAAAATTCAGTTTTAGTTCTGGACAGTGTCAATATATAATGGTTATCTTTTGGCTAATCTTTAATTTAATCAGAACATTTGTAACTGTCCCTTTCCATACAGATCCTGTTAAAAAAAAAATTTAATTAGTAAATCTCATGTTTTAGATAGATAGACAGACAGACAGACACATTTACCATTGTTTGGTGAAGTTTTATGGTTTCATTTCAGTAGGAATCCATGCAAAATATTTCCCACCACAGACATCGCTGCTTGGTTTGAGAGTGTTTGTTGTGCTCCATACATCGCTACACAACTGACAGCAGAAAATGACCTTTTTTGCCTGTGAAATTTTGAACAAATTTTGCTAATGTGACCGCACCTATAGACAGAATTTTGTGACATATTTAAAGAGGTGAAATTCCTTAATTCCTTCCAGGTGATAGTAGGCAGTATTTTTGAGGTGCTCTGGGGGTTCTTCAGACCTGGCACATCCTTTGGGATCAGCGTTCTGCGTGCCTTGCGGTTGTTGAGAATTTTCAAGATCACAAAGTAAGTGCAAGCTTGCCTGGAATAAAAGTCTCCTTGGTTTGTTTGCTTCTTGCAGAGACGATAATCTATTTATTGACTTGTGATGTCTTTGCTCAGTTCTGGATGTCCCTATTTTGAACTCAGAGATGCTGTATTTATGTGTTGTTAAGGTACTGGGTGTCCCTGAGGAACCTGGTTGTGTCTCTGATGAACTCCATGAAGTCCATTATTAGTTTGCTCTTCCTGCTTTTCCTCTTCATTGTGGTCTTTGCACTTCTGGGCATGCAGCTCTTTGGTGGAAGGTAATATCTTATCAGTCTAAGCACAGACAACGCCTGTAGACAGTTTTAAATTTGGATTTATGGCTGAAAATATCTGAATTCTACACCTTATTTATTAAAGAGTTATGAGCTGCTCTTTATATCATTTACAATAACAATATTAAATCCTCAGAATGCTTTAATCCTGACTCAAAAATAAAGTGTTAAGTCCACCACCATGTCCATATCAAACATGGGATCAAATTTTATGCAAAAAAATAATGTTTGGAGTGGAACTATAACTCTATGTGACAGGTGTGGCAAGACAATAGAAAATAGATCAGGTTCAACCAGTAGGTGAAAAGCAAATAATACATTATTCAGTAACCTGGTCAGACACATATTGAATAAAATGGCTTGCAAAGAGATTTTTTTTTCTTTCTTTACAGGTTCATCTTTGAAGACTACACACCCACAAATTTTGACACTTTTCCAGCAGCCATCATGACAGTGTTTCAAGTAAGATTCCACCCAGTTGTAATCGAAGTATAATACAAGACTCCGGATGTTTCTTGGTGAAAAATGGCTTAGAAGGAAGGCTAAATAATTAGACCAAGATTTAATTGCACAGATAGAGAGGAAATTAGGATCAGAGCGCAGAACAAAAACATACTTAGTCACAAAACAGAATCTATCTTCCCTTTATAATGATGAAAATGAATACATATACATAGGTCCAGCACAGAAAAAATACTTTTAGGCCAAAACAAAATTTGTAGATTTAGTTTCTGTGTCAAATTTGTGGGAAAATCAGTGGAATTCTGAGGAGTGTAATTTGGTACAATATGTTATTTGTATCCCTTTCAGTGGTAGCTGAAAGGATCATCAAATTAGCGGAAATATTTAATAAACAGACATGCAAGGGGAAGCATCTGTCAAATTATTCTGCTGAAATATGGGAAGCTCTCTGTGGAGTTACTCAGATGCAGATTCCATGTGGTCCTGAAATAAGTTCACTGTGTTTGTAGATTCTCACTGGCGAGGACTGGAATGAAGTCATGTACAATGGCATCCGGTCTCAAGGTGGCGTGAAGTCTGGGATGTGGTCGTCTGTCTACTTCATTGTTCTGACTCTGTTTGGAAATTGTATCCTACGTTTATTCTTTCTCTATCCATGACCACCAATAACCTACAGTGTATATATACTGTATATAGGGTTAAATCTGTCCTTCTTGGTGTTGGTGGTTATTGCTGTATAGCTCATTGTTTTGAGCCAAAATTCTTGACAAAATTGTCAGATACACTGCTCAACGTCTTCTTGGCTATCGCTGTTGACAATTTGGCCAATGCCCAGGAGCTCACAAAGGTATATCCTGCAAGGTTCTTTTAGCTTTATATGCTGAAGGATTTGCAAGGCAGTTGTATAACGAAAAACGCCTTACTGTTCCAAAGGATCAAGAGGAGGAGGAAGAGGCGTTTAATCAGAAACATGCCCTGCAGAAAGCCAAGGAGGTTGGGCCAATGTCCTCTTTCATGTCCTCAGAGTAAGTGAACCAAGTACACCCTTGCCTGCTCGTTCGCCCTCTCACAAGAGATGCTGACATACCAACTAACACTACTAACACCAGTCTTATGTCTGAGATTTTTATTCTGGTTTCAGTTACATCTACAGTAAATTACAGTAAATCTACAGTAAATGTCTGCCAAGTATACCTGTAGGACTTTGCAGCTTTAGTACCTGGCCAAATTGATTTAGATTCACACGCTAGTTTGAGTCTACAGGGATATTGCTGTACGGTTGCCAGAGTATGTGAACAGTTGAAGTCTTTGCTTTTACAGATATGTCTTCCACTCTGTACTGTTTAAATCTAATGTTACACAGTTGTTGAGCTTAAATGCTGATATGGAAACATTTGACGCAAGTAGAATTTATTCAATGGTGGGCCACAAAATTTTGCTGAATGAAAAGAATTTAGAAACAGTAAAGAAAAAGTATTACAACTTTGAGGGTTTTACTTTCCCACCTACTTTGCGAGAGGCAGTTACTTGAGACCAACAAAATTGTTTACCATTGTTGAAGGTTGTACACAATGTTCCTTCGGTTGATTGCGTAGGGATTTTTGGGGCTCTTTATTCTCGAAGCACAATAATTTGCTTCAAAATCAACAGCAAGTTGTCATAGCAACCGGCAAGCTTCCCAGTCTTTGCAAGGATGAGTCTATTATGTTGTCATAGAGACGACTTTGTTCACATTAAAAAGAGAGTTTTGAATGCCTTTACACTGGTCAGCCTGGATATGTAGTGATATGTTATATCCTTTGCAAGAACAGAAGAGGCATCCAGCTAGCCTAAATCTCAAAACATAAAGAGAATCTGATGGCTAAAAAGGGAGGTTAACTCACAGATGAAAGTTTCTATAACTGGAGTTCACACACAGATGCATCTTTCTGTGATTTTGGGAATTTAACACTGCATGGATGTGATGTCAGACTCCTGGAGTTGAGCATGTGCAAGTTGGGATGACCAGTCATAGTGTGTCCTCAACGTTACAATCCAATAACCTTTACATCTCTTGATTGATCATAGATGCTTTAGAAGCTAATTTCTGTTTTGTTTTTTGTTTTTTGCTTTTTATTGATAGCACAGTACATTTAGTGACTTGAGTGAGTTTTGGATGCTGAATTGAGAGCAGTTATATATCATGAAAGTCCCCGTAAGCATGGATTCACCTCTGCTAACATGTTATTTAATGTTGGAGGTGATATATAGGTTGTTTCCTGAACCCAATACGTACTGTGACTAAAAGGGGAAAAAGTCAAGCGTGAAGTTTTCAGTCAAGAAATGTAAAAGCATGGTCCAAAAGAACTTTTTGCCACACCTGCCTATTTCAAGTGATATGAGAAAAATAATACATGAGTGTGTATATATATATATATATATGACAATTAAGGAATTTTATGGCCCTTATATTTCCTATTTGAGCCTGTGCAGATGAATGAAGTTATTTCAGGATAAGACCCCCTGATTGTAAAGCAAAACGTGATTGACTATAGCGAGAACGTGCTACGATTGGTTAGCGAAGTGTGGCTGTTATCTGATTGGCTTAAGTAGACGGTGGGTGGAGTCTACGCATTTGTGTATTTGTCAGCGTCTTGACGCTAGAAATGTTTCAAAATCCACAAATGCACAGAAAGCCATTCACAAATGCACAGCAAGCGATCCACAAATGCGTGCAGCGATCTACAAATGTACAGGACGCGATTCACAAAAGAATGCCAGGCAAAGTTGTGTTTGTAACATAAAAAGATATTTGTGATAATGCTTTTTTTAATTTGCAAATCTCATTATATTTATTTGTGAATTTAATTCATGTTTGTGAAACTCTAAGATTTGTGGATCTCATTCTATTTGTTTGTCAATATGTTTAATTTTTGTTCATCTTTTTACATTTATTTGTGAGTCATAATCTATTTATTTGGAATTATGAAACAATTCTATCTCCATACAGTCAGTTCCCCCCAGAGATACATTCATATAAACCCCCACCCCCAAATGTATCGCGATTCGTTTAACATATCAACTAACTTGAATCGTCACTTATTTTTATCGATTTTCAACCAGCTCATTACGTGCATTGTTACATCCCTAAAGACAATTGATTCATTTAGCTGTTTTCTTTGCCTCTTAGTGGCAAATAGCACAAACAGCATCTTGTGTCATTCACACTATCATGTACAAGATGAGTCAGTGTTCATTGTGATTGTCTTTTTATTATATTCATTTGGTGGCTTAATGAGAGAAATATTGTGTCGCCACATGGAGTTCTGGAGAAAAAAAATCATCCCAGCCTACTAGATAAACTTCTAATGGTACGTTTCCCACTGTGATTAAAGTTTTTAGAGGATACATGAGAATTTTAGTAGATAGTTTATATCTTTCTGATTTAAAACATTAATTTACATCTCTTACATCATTCTTACAGTTTAAGTTGAATTGCAACATAATACATCATTTCTTATAGTTGCTAGCCATTGGCAAATTTGATTTCCTCAAATCCAGTTTTTATTCTCATTTGGTGCTTGGCAAATGTTATATTTGGACCCTGTGAAAACATTTGTTGTAATATATATATTTATATACTTTTTTTTTGGCATGCTCGCAATTTGAAATACCTAATAACCAATATTTGTGATGAGTGTCATTGTATAGAAAAGAGGCTTTACTGTCATTGTTGTCATTACTGAGAGACAAATATAATACATGTTTGCTGGACAATTATTGAAAACAAAACCAAACAAACAGCATTCTGTATGAGGCAATGGAGGCCATGCCTTTGTCAGAATAAATTGGTATGATGTGAATACCACAGGGTCTCTTCTCTACTGCATTTTGGGAGATAATGTGAGAGCTGGTTGTCAGTGAACTCAGTCTGGAAATTGTGGCCTGTGGCATTTGGATCTTGCATGTTTACTTCAAAGTTTAAAAAAAGGCTGTTGCAGCATGTCCAAAACTGCTTGACGAGAACTGGGCAATGAATGCATGTCTTCAGTTAGCATGACAACTATGGACGTCATCCCTGCGAAATGCATATGTATGACCAGTTGACTACTAAAGAAATGAATCAGGGTGCTCTCTCTTTCTGATATTGTGTGCTTATGCATATGGATCCCATTTTTATGTCTTATATCTGTGCCATGTTTCTTACTGTCTCAGCATTTCAAAATGTTCCAGAATACTGTATTTGTTGCTTCTTATCTAATATAATTACCATCATGTTGTCATGTGACGCTTTGCTGCCCTGCTACGCAGCCCAAAACTTAAAACTTTAAAACATTAACTTTAGTTTATTATCAGCAATAGTATAAATACAACGTTAAATGTTAAATATTATGTTAAATATACAAATTGGCTGTAGTAGAGCATTGAAATGCTACTGAAAAACAGTATTTGTCTGGACTTCAGTCAATTACCTTTTTGGGCTGTGATGCTTGGCTTGTTTTGTCCTTGTTCTTGAAAGCACTAATGTCTTGTTTTCAACCAATCGCTCATTGATTACACGGACCACACAAGAGTACAAGTACCAGTAAGTAATAGTCTGTTTATTTCAATTTTAACATTAAGCACCGCCTAATTTATCTATCTGGGTGAAGCTTTCTGTTCCACCATCTTTATCAAATGTCTGATTTCACATTTTCAAGTCTGATCTTTGGTTGGAATTTGATTTGTCAGTTTCCTGCAATGATATTTCTTGCACTCTTTTTTCTCTCTCCATTCTGAATCAACTCTTTTTCCAGTTTCTCTGTTTCGTTTTTCACTTTGATATTGCAACTCTATCCAGTTGTTTTCCATCTCTGCTGTCCTTAAAAGCTGGACCATGAATTCCAGTCACACAAAAATACAAAGTCATGAAAATAAACATTAATGGACCCTTTCTACAACGTGTTACAGAGTACTTGTTAACAGCAGTCTGTTAAATATTTTGCCCACAGATACTTCAATTCTCATATTCAGCTACCCTGCTGACCTGACCAGTACACCTGGTCACCATGATGTTGTTTTTTTGATGCCGGTGCCCTACATATTTCTTAACTAGTAAGATGTTCATGTTGAACCAGCTGTCAACTGAATGGTCTAAGCCAGTGGTTCTCGACTGGTGGGTCGCAGGTTTGCTCGGGTAAACACTATATACATTATGTATTTAGAATATCAATATAAATAGGCTTTTCAACATTTAATAGAAAGGACTTTTTTTTTTTGTTATCTGTCCAATCAAAATCTACTTAGGTGCAAATTCATCTGTCACTTGGTAGAAGCTGCCCAAGTGTATTCCAACATGGGCAGGTGTGTTTTGTACAATGAATTATTGGCTGCTAAGAGCACAAGTCCTTTGAAATTCTAGATAAATTTAGAAACCAAACATTCAAACTGCAAAGGTAAAGTTAAACTAAAAGTAAATTGTTAATTTTACATATTGATGGACCAAAACTCATGGTAGCAATAATAAATGTCAATGTTTCATTTTTGAGATTTTCAAATTCTAATTAATTTTTTAGAAGCTAAGAAGCAAACAAATAATAAATCAACTAAAACATTTTGATCTTAAGGACATTTTATAGTCTTTTCTCTCACTTGATGTCCAATGTAATATAGAGCTCTGATGCGAAACCAGCTGAGAACCACTGGACTAAGTTGGTCTTTTCAGAAGAGTAGAAAGGGTTTTGTTCTGCTTATGAGTGATAATGTAATGTAAAACATTGTTGTGGCATGGCTGTTTAAACATTTAGTTTGCCATCCAGGCTTATTGTGTGTCCTCTCTTTTTTTCTTCAGGAGGAGGAGAAGGCCCTACCTGTACAGGAAGCGTGCAATTCACCGGAGCCGTGCGGCTTACTCCTTTGAGGATTCAGAGAGTCTGGCTGATGCTCGTCCACTCAATGCCTCTAACTCTTTCATGTCCAGGAGAGAGAGAAGGAGGAGATTGACCATGTCAGTTTGGGAGCAGAGGACCAGCCAGTTGCGCCGACACAGACAGATGTCCAGCCGCGAGATCCTTTTCAGCAGCCCCAGTGAGGAGCACGATGGACCACCTGGCTGCCTTCACCACAAGAAGCCTGGGATATCTCCATCTAACAGCAAGCGCATAGCCATCGAGACCACAACAACCACCACCATGCCGGAGGCTACCTTAGAGCCACCCATGGCTATGGACATGCCCGTGGATGAGCAAGCTCTGTCCATTCCTATTCCTGAACCCCCTTTAGCTATTCCAATACCGGAGCCACCAATGCCTGTGGACATATCCCTCCCTGAACCCCCAGTGACGCTGAACCTACCCCTAACAGAGCTGTCTGAATCAAAGACCTCACCCGAGGGCACTCTGGACATCAACAACCATTGCCCCAGACTGAATGGAAACAGGCGGCAGCGGGCAGTCCGTAAGTACAGGCCTCCTGCGATGGGGGACATGCTGACCCCTGATATGGGGCCCAGGCCCCGACGCCCACACCACCGTGAACCTCAAACAGATGCCAGGGGTAAAGAAACACCACAAGGAGACGGTGGTGTTGACAGTAGAGAACAAAGGCCCTGGAATGAGGGAGATGACAAGGATTCAAAGAATGATGGAGCGATCAGTCCAGATGGCAGGGTGCTTGAACAGAGGTAGTTTGTTTAATTATTTCTTTTGATTTATATAATTGTATCAATTTATATACACAACTGTTCAAAAGTTTGGGGACAGTATTTTATTTATCTAAAGAAAAGTATTACTTCTATTTAGCAAGGACAAATTACATTGATCAAAAGACATTTATGATATTACAAAAAATCTTTTGTTCTTTTGAACTTTCTATTCATAAAAAAATCCTGAAAACAGTGTATCATTGTTTCGACAAAAATATTAAGCAGCACAACTGTTATCAACACTGATAATAATAAGAAATGCTTCTTGAGCATTTCATCAGCATGTTAAAATTATTATTGAAGGATCATGTGACACTGAAGACTGGAGTAATGGCTGCTGAAAATTCAGCTTTGCCATGTAAAACAAACATGAACGTCATGTTAACCACAGAACCTATTTTACTCATAAATCAAAAGCTGCTGTTCCTAAAACCCATTAGAACTTTGTGAGGAAACTAGCGAATTGGCCTTCCAGGTTGATCTACAAATTGACATCATGACTGAACAGCTCTATTCACATCACATCATGGTGACAGTTTACATTAATTTCACATATACCTATCTATTTTTTATGGCCAAGTACACAATATTCTTTGTTGGAAGACAGGAGAGAGAAATTCAGCTATTAACTTCTCCCCTTCCACAGGCAGAACAAACCAGACAACTCTGAATCATCAGAAACCAAACCAACCAATTCCCCCCACAAAAACCCACCTCAGGACTCAGAACCTGCAACTCTACAGCTCACTGACAGCACTCTCCAGCAGTCCCCACAGGCAACTTTGGGTGCCGGCGAGACCGATAATAACAACCGCGGATGCTTGAATCAGGATAAGTCCTCCTTCAACACCAGCATCATGATAGAGGTCACCGACACTCAGCCATCCATGGAGCTGACCTCCATTACGGGTTTGAGCATCCCTGCACCTCTGATAACCCTACTGATAAGACCAGCTAGACTGATTGTTGTTGGTTAGTGCTGGATTGGTGCTAGTCTAGCTAGAGGAGACCAGCAGAACCAAGCTGTTCACTAGCAATGACATGGCCATTAACATGCTCTTTTTGATGAAGCTAGATAGCAAAAGAACATTTTGCTGGCTAAGCTACTTAAAAATCCTAGTAGTAACACCACCAAATGAGTTCATCCTCAGATTTGACTTGTGACTTTGACTCCATTGTATTTCTAATGCTCAAAAAGGACAGTCTCATATTTTTTTCATAAAGATTTTTAGCAAATTAATTATTTCTATTTTATATATTCCAATATATTCTATAGAAGATCTATAATACTTAATGTAATACAATATTATAATAATGTAATATTACATAATAGGGATGCTCCGATCGATCGGCCGGAGATCGGTATCGACCGATAATCACATTTTATGACTCGATCTCACGAACCGATCGCAATTTGATGACGTCAGTGCGTGAGGACGTACATGATGCGTACGCCGGTGTGGAAATGTTATGACGTTTGAGAAACAATGAAAAATTCGCTATTTGTCGTGTATGTTTTGCATGATGATATGATGAATGGATGGTTCATTTTTAACAGCAGGTTCAGTGACGTTAGAGCTGATCTGCACCTCACTGCACACGTCTATGGCGCGTTACGGCTCCACGGGAACCAGAGCTGATCGCGGCCGCTCTAGTCAGTGCTTGTGTTTATGAGCCAGCCGCGGCACGTTTCTGAAGAGGCTCTCTGCGCTGCTTGGTTACAATAGTCTTTTGTGAGTTGGCACAGCGTGGAGGACAGAACAAAACCTCGTCAGAGCCGTAAGGGGTAACGGTAACATAACACGCTGATCGTGGGCTGTTTTTAAATGAACATTTATTTATAAAGCAAAATATCTTCTTTGGCCATATTAGCCTGCTCAATAGCTTTAACACAGGCTTTACTTCTTTCAAACTTTATCTGTAATGTCACTGTTTCTGTCACTGCAACTTCCCGATCAGGCGAACACACACACAAATGAAATCGTCTGCCTGATGAAAAAATTTATTTTAAAAAATGTAGTTAATATTTGCATAATTTATGATTTATTTTATCCACCCGCGACCCGCCCGCAAATAATCAGAATGCATTTTTTTATTACCCGACCCGCGGATTATCCACAGCGCCCGTGGATATAACCGTGACCGAACTGTTTTGTTCTTTCAGTAGCTTAAAGTTTTCTATTTCTTTTTTCCTCTTCAGTCTTATGTTGGACAGTATTAAACCTTATGAGTTACATCAAACTACTCCAATTAGTTCTTTAGTTTTGTCCTGCTCAGACTTGTATTAGACAATGTTTAAGTTACATCAGACTTCTCCATTTTAGGAGATTAAATGTTTATTTTGTCCTCCACAGTTTACTGTTGGATAATGTTTAAATAAACCTTGTGGGTTTCATCAGACTGCTCCATTTTGTTTGTATTTATTTTTGTCTTATATTAAGTGTCCTGATAATGTTATGCATAAACCCCATTTTAAAGGCATATTAAAATGTTCAATGTATAAGGAATCATTTTTGTGATTATTTATATAACATTATTACATATATTATATAAAGCTTGAAGATTCAGAATCGGCATCGGTATCAGCATGCCATAACAAGAAATCGGTACTCATATCGGCTGCAAAAATCCTGATCGGAGCATCCCTATTACATAAGTATTTCTACATAATATTTATCCTATATAATATCTATGCAATAGCTATATTAGTAATATTGTGCAACAAGCTCCTAGTTGTCTTCATTTAATAAGTCATACTGAGTTGAAAACATAAAAATAACACTAAAAATTTAAAATAACAATAAATTTGAGCTATTATATTTTTATTATAGATAGATGATATATAATGTCTATTTAATATTTTTATATTATATATATATTAGGGGTGTGCACGAATAGTCGAATATTCGAATTCCAGCTTTGCTGGCCGTAAATGCAGTAGCCTAAATCCCCGATAAATCCTGAGCACGCAAATTTGTCAAGTGAAACTGATTTATCACTAAAATAAGGAATCATATGAAATACAAACACCGAAACGTCTTTCTAGTTTAATGAAGAAAAAACAGCGGCACATCACTGCATTCACTGCAGGTAGGCACAGATGTACCCCGGGTGAGGCCGAGAGATCACTCACTTTCTCTGCTGCCGGCTTTATTGTTAACAGACTAAGGCCATGTATCCACCAAAGCGTTTTTTCTCGAGGCTAGCATATTTTATCAGTAGTTTTCAATGGGAGCGCCACATTTTTTAAGACATCAGCAGTACAACAAAGCGCTAATAAATGTTCAACTTTGGGCAAAACGCACCGCTCTTCACTGTCAGTTTTCAGTCAGTCGTCCAATCACAGTGGAGGTTGTGCGGGGCAAAAAACACACTGACCAACTGTCACATCCTACTTGTACTACGACTGAACGACAATGGAAAAGTTAATATTGATATATGAAATGTTGCATGCATTATTTTAAAAATAATGCATGCAACATTTTATTCGTGATGCGTCTGCCACATTACTTCAGTGGCTATTCTTTATCACAGCAACCAAAGTGCCTCCATAGCGCTCGCAAGCATTCACAGCTAGGCATTTTCAGAAGAGCGCCTGGCGTTTTCAGCTGGCTAAAAATGCTTTAGGGGACACAGCATGTACATGTGGGGTTTTTTTTTTTCAACAAGAACATATGAAACAATGCAAACACGATAACCACATGCCAACTCGAGTGTATATGTATGTGCTTTATAGCCATTTTTTCCATTCGCTCTGCGCTCTGTGTTGAATGCTTTTTTCCTGTACTTTTTTGTTTGCACATATTGTTTAATGTTTTCAAATGAAAAAAAAAAAACACAGGATATATAATTTATAACTTTGCTGTGCATATAGCCTGATAAGATTGTTCAGAAATGGTGATAAGATAAGATTGTTCATCATATAAAAGCTCCCAAATTCTAATATATACCTGGATTTTACAGGTAATAGTAAAGACGTGGAGGCCTCAAAACCAGAGAAAGAAGAGGAAACCCCAGATGCACCAGAAGCCCCTCCACCTGTCAGCATGTTCATCTTCAAACCCAACAACCCGTAAGGCTGAATCTTTATGTAGCCACAGCTGTATTCTATATTTTATGAATATTTTCTCTTTTTATGAATAGAATCTCTTTCACAGGGTCCGCAGGGCCTGCCACTATATTGTCAATCTTCGTTATTTTGAGATGTCAATCCTTCTTGTGATCGCCGCCAGCAGTATCGCCTTGGCTGCTGAAGACCCTGTCAACACTAATTCGGACAGGAACAAAGTAAGAATTCCCCTCCATTGCCATGTCTCCATTTTTCAAAAATTGTGTATACAACAACCATATGCAAATAGTTCTGCTACAGTCCTCGGATGGTCTAAATTATAATTGCATTTATATTTTATTAAGTGCTTCTAAGGAAACTTATTAACATTGATAAGTATCTTTAACTTAGTTAATTGACCCATTACCCATCATTAGTTGTCATTAATATTTCTGGGTAATTTTCATGTTCTGCAGTATGACAGGCTGTATCTAAAACTACTGTAAACAGCAATTTCCTAATACTTGTATAATGCATGCAAGTTTCATGACTTCATATTAAATGAGATACTTCATGGAAAATTGTACTTTTAAAATTTCATTTGTCACCGTAAAAAAAAAATGCTGACCTAACACTTTTCATAATGCATGCATAGAAAATGTAATGTAAAAATGTTGATTAAAAAGAATAAGATGTTATAACTCCCCAGTGTCATTACAAATGAAATATCTGTCTGTTACTTTGAACAAATAAAAAAGATAATTTATTTCCATGTAAAATCTTTCATTTTTGATAATATAAATAAATACACAGTAGATTGATTTTTGAGTTTCTTTGGTTCTGATGATATTGCTCCCTGATGGTCATTTTTTGCGAGCTAAAAGAATTGAGATTTTTGTTGCAGGTTTTACATTTCCCTAGTGACAGTGCACCAGCTGTGTAAAACCACAGCTAATTAAATGCTAAGACTCTTCCAGTAATAGATGATGAGATCTTGTGTGTATGTAAACGAATTACAAAAACTATGTTTTAGATGTAGAAAACTGAGAAGCTGAAGAAGAAACCTATTTCCCTTTCAGAAATGCACAAACTTGTATTTAAATCTATACAGTGAGGGTAATGTCAGTGCTGTGACTTTGTTGGTAGATCTATCGTGAGAATAGCAACATTCTGGCTTGTTCAAATTTAACAGTCAATGACAAACAATGCTAATGTCTCTTAAGTCTTTTGTAATTGTGTGTTTGCTAATGCTGACATTGTAATCCTTTTTGGATTATTGTCTTTATGTGTAATAGGTGCTGCGCTATTTTGATTATGTATTCACTGGTGTCTTCACATTTGAAATGATAATCAAGGTAAGTTCATGGATTGTTCTGGTTTTCATGTATGTTCCTCAGTTTGCAAAATTAAACTGTGTATATGCTGTATATATATATATGTATTATATATATAATGTATTATGTAAATATACTATATATGTTGTTATCATATCTTTCTCAGATGATTGAGCAGGGTTTGATCTTACACGATGGCTCCTATTTCCGTGACCTGTGGAACATTCTGGACTTCATAGTTGTGGTGGGAGCTCTGGTGGCCTTTGCTCTCACGTAAGTCAAATGATGAACAAGTGTAATTTAGCATTTTGTTAGTAAAGCTGAAACATATTGATTAAGCTTTTTAGGTGCATTGCTCAAATGTTTTGTTATTCATCTTCAAATTCCATTAATGTTGTGTGATAACTACATGACTTATGTGAGAATAAACATTCAGACATTTCAAATTCTTGACACATATTGATGTTAGTTGATGCTCTCTTTTTTGTGTTGTGAGTGTAAAACACTTCTTTGTTCATTGAGAAGCTCTTTGATTCAGAATGCCTGTCTGTTTCTCATTTTTTCTCTGTTGGTCTTCTTGTGGATTGTGGCTCACGGCATCTGGCAGGAATGTGATGGGGTAAACACATTCTCTTGTGATTTTGTGCCATATAATAGTGTGTGTGTGTGTGTTTGTATTTGTACATGAGAAGTAGGACAGTTTTTTTATTGTTTAGTTATATATGTTTTCATGCTATACAGGAGTAACACAGGAAGAGACATTAAAACCATCAAATCACTGCGTGTTCTCAGAGTATTGAGGCCTCTTAAGACTATTAAAAGACTTCCCAAACTCAAGGTATGTGAACATGAAAGGAATACACAACCGTTCAAAAGTCAGGGGTCAAAAGGTTTGTTTGTTTGTTTTGAAAGAAATGAATACTTTTATTGTTTATGAATGCATTAAATTGATCAAACATGACAGTGAAGTGTTACACAAGATTTCTATTTCAAATAAATGCTGTTTTATTTAACTTTCTATTCATCAAAGAATAAAAAATGTATCACAGTTTCCACAAAAGCATTAAGCAGCACTCCTTTTTTTAACATTGATAATAATAAGAGATGTTTCTTGAACAACAAATGAGCATAGTAGAATTATTTCTGAAGGATCATGTGTTTTTACTGTAGTTTTGATCAAATAAATTCAGCTTTGGTGAGCATAAGAGGTTTCTTTAAAAAAATAAACATTTTTAAAAAATATTTTTGACCCGTGTGTGTGTGTGTGTGTGTGTGTGTGGGTACAAATCTTTGTTGAATTGTACGACATTACTGGATTAGGCAATTAGTTGAATACTTGATTAGTTGAACA
This sequence comes from Sinocyclocheilus anshuiensis, assembly GCF_001515605.1. NCBI lineage: Eukaryota > Metazoa > Chordata > Actinopteri > Cypriniformes > Cyprinidae > Sinocyclocheilus > Sinocyclocheilus anshuiensis. The sequence goes on from NW_015536549.1 coordinate 1,061,090, forward strand.
GTGTGTATCTGCGTTGCTCATTTTGAATAACTTGAAGTTGATTATTTGACAAATGTGGTCAGCAAAGCAGCAGAACGAGATCAAATAAGAGGGAAAGTGATGAAACTCTCTTGCCATGTCTGACAGAGCTCTCAGTGTGTATGTGTGTGTGTTTGTGTATTTTGGGTTTGTGTATGTAAGAACGAGAGAGACATGGTGTAAGATGTGGAAAAAGAGCCAGCAATGTGTGGAGAAAAAAAAGGCAAAGTGATAAAATGTGAGAGACAGATTTAAGAGACAGAAGGACAACTGCTTTTCTAAAGCAAAGCTAATTTCATTTGAGACTTAAGGGTTGCAAATTTCTCATCTGGGAAAAGATTGCTTTTTTAACTGCTTTCATTTTGTACTGACCATTACAAGAACACTTTAGCACAACAGTCAACTAAAATATTTATAATATCACCAAAGAATGGTCAAATAGGTCAATTTTACATGCACAGATTTTTGTCAGTCCATATTTTTGTGCATGCATAATTTCAGTTATAAAGCTGAAATAAAATTAAATATGAATATTACAAGAAAAATGTAAATGCAAAAAAGAAAAAAGAAAAGAAAATTAGAAATGTTGCCTTGGCATTCTAACTGAAATATGTTTAAGTACTAAAATTACCAAAATGAAAACTGAAATAACAATAAAGTTAAATAGAAATAATACAATTGTCATTATACCTCATTGTCTTTCTCCTTTTTTGATTTGCAGGCCGTGTTTGACTGTGTGGTCACATCGCTAAAAAATGTCTTCAACATCCTCATCGTCTACAAGCTCTTTATGTTCATATTTGCAGTCATTGCAGTGCAGCTTTTCAAAGGGAAATTTTACTACTGTACCGACAGTTCCAAGGACACAGAAGACGCTCTTTGATTCAGAATGCCTGTCTGTTTCTCATTTTTTCTCTGTTGGTCTTGTGGATTGTGGCTCACGGCTTCTGGCAGGAATGTGATGGGGTAAACACATTCTCTAGTGATTTTG
>NW_015536549.1:1062336-1067894 GCF_001515605.1 Sinocyclocheilus anshuiensis
CTAACTTTAGCTTCTGACATTTTTATTATTGTATTTAACTCTGTTTTCTCTCTGTCTTGTTAGCGTAGTACAGCATGGGCTATGTGATTCTGCCATGGGGTAAGTCTTTTGTGACTGTGTCATTCAGAGCATTGGGGGAATTGTGTGTGTGTGTGTGTGTGTGTTTGTATTTGTACATGAGAAGTAGGACCGTTTTTTATTTAGTTACACATGTTTTCATGCTATACAGGAGTAACACAGGAAGAGACATTAAAACCATCAAATCACTGCGTGTTCTCAGAGTATTGAGGCCTCTTAAGACTATTAAAAGACTTCCCAAACTCAAGGTATGTGAACATGAAAGGAATACACAACCGTTCAAAAGTCAGGGGTCAAAAGGTTTGTTTGTTTGTTTTGAAAGAAATTAATACTTTTATTCTTTATGAATGCATTAAATTGATCAAACATGACAGTGAAGTGTTACACAAGATTTCTATTTCAAATAAATGCTGTTTTATTTAACTTTCTATTCATCAAAGAATAAAAAATGTATCACAGTTTCCACAAAAGCATTAAGCAGCACTCCTTTTTTTAACATTGATAATAATAAGAGATGTTTCTTGAACAACAAATGAGCATAGTAGAATTATTTCTGAAGGATCATGTGTTTTTACTGTAGTTTTGATCAAATAAATTCAGCTTTGGTGAGCATAAGAGGTTTCTTTAAAAAAATAAACATTTTTAAAAAATATTTTTGACCCGTGTGTGTGTGTGTGTGTGTGTGTGTGGGTACAAATCTTTGTTGAATTGTACGACATTACTGGATTAGGCAATTAGTTGAATACTTGATTAGTTGAACAGTGTGTGTGTATCTACGTTGTTCATTTTGAATTATTATTTGAAGTTGATTATTTGACAAATGTGGTCAGCAAAGCAGCAGAATGAGATCAATGGGATAAGAGGGAAGGTGATGAAACTCTCTTGCCATGTGTGAAAAGACTACATTAGTATTTTCAGTTCCCAGTCCTCACAGTCTGAAAGAGCTCTCAGTGTGTGTGTGTTTAGTGTCTTGGGTTTGTGGTGTAAGAGGTGGAGAAAGAGCCAGCAGTGCCTCTCAAAAAAGAGGCAAAGTGATAAAGTGTGAGAGACAGATTTAAGAGACAGACGGACAACTGCTTTTCTAAAGTAGAGCAAATTTCATTAGAGACTTAAGTGTTGCAAATATCTCAGCTGGGAAAATATAGCTTTTTTAACTGCTTTAATTTTGTACTGACCATTACAATAACACTTTAGCACAACAGTCAACTGAAATATTTAGAATATCACCAAAGAATGGTAAAATAAGTCCGTTTTACTGTACATACACAGATTTTTGTCAGTCCATATTTTTGTGCATGCATAATTTCAGTTATAAAGCTGAAATAAAATATGAATATTACAAGAAAAACATAAACGCAAAAAAGTTGAAATTCTAAAATTACCAAAATAAAAATGAAATAACAATAAAGTTAAACAGAAATTATAAAATTGTCATTATCTCCCATTGTTCTTTCTCTCTTTTTGATTTGCAGGCTGTGTTTGACTGTGTGGTCACATCGCTAAAGAATGTCTTCAACATCCTCATCGTCTACAAGCTCTTTATGTTCATATTTGCAGTCATTGCAGTGCAACTTTTCAAAGGGAAATTTTACTACTGTACCGACAGTTCCAAGGACACAGAAGACGAGTGCAAGTGGGTGCCCATTACATCTGCAATATAAATTCTAAATATAATGCTAAAATTAATTTTAAAGCTGCTCAGACATTATTCAAAGCTCAGAAGACTTTAGAAAATGTCCATTGCTGCTATGAATAGAAGAATGACATTTTAGGAGTGCAAAATCTTCTCTGCAAATGATGTGGAAAATGTTTTTTCTTAATGTTTTATAGGGGTTACTACATTGACTATGACAAAGACAAGAAAAAAGAGAAACGAGAGTGGAAGAGACGTGATTTTCATTATGATAACATCATGTGGGCTTTGTTGACTCTCTTCACTGTATCCACTGGGGAAGGGTGGCCGCAGTAAGAGCGAACTTTATTACATATGTTTTCACACTGTATCATTTTGACACACTTATTAACACCTTAAGGAGATTAACATTCTACTTAACACCTTTCTAGAAGCTGTGCTGATATTTGCATGTTCAGAAACTCACATTTTCACCTTCTAGAGCAGTGGTTCTCAACCTTTTTTACTACAAGGCCCCTCTCCTCTCCACATCAATACTGCTATGCAAGCATATTTTACAAAAACTTAAAAGTACTTACTCTGCTCAGTTATACAGTAATTTCAGAACTAATCACACCAAAATACAAATGAAAAATAAAAATTAATGTTTGGAAACTGGGTTGACATCACCAGTGAACAGTTCCTCTGTCAGAACAAGCAGTTGTGTCTACGTTTGGAGTGTCTGATGCCCATATGTACATAAACACCACTGATCCTCACAAACTTCTCCAAAACTTCTTCGATGAGCATCCATTATTAAACACTCACAGTACATTAATTTTGACAGCTATGTGTATATATTTCAATGTTCATGCAAAAATACGATACAACTCACACATGTTTTGTTTGTACATCAATAATAACAGATTCATGTGCACCTAATGTACGACTCCTGTATGTCACTGTACTTTGATTATAGTCATCATCAATCAAAACTTTACTAGTGGTTTGTTTTATCCAACCAAGAGCTGTAATTTGCGTATCATATGCTCCTGCGGTGGTTGGGTGTTTTGAGCTGCTGTTTGTAGCAGAGAGAGAGGTGGTGCTTTGTTAATTTTTTTATTTAACATATAAATTGTAAACTTAATGAATAATATGAATATATTTCATTTTAATTTATCTCATGGCCTCTCTGGAGAATCAGTGATGCCCCATAGTGGCCCACAGCCCCCCCCATTTTTTTACCCCTAAACGAAGAACGAAAAAGAACTTTGTTTTGAGTATATCGGGGCCTTAAGACATGTCAGATAATACATTGCCAACAAACCTGAATGCTCAACAAGGCAAAAAGGGGTAGAACTGATGCATATTTTTCAGTCATACATAAATAAATCAGGTAAGATTTCTGTAATAACACTAGTAAACAGAATGTTTAAATAGTGTTTTAAATATGCAGTAACCTTTTGTTGTATCTGATATTTCAAAAATCATTGCTTGCAGCACCTTTAAGCCACACTTGTGTGAATCCCATTACATTAGATTAATATCAATTCAAGTTCAAATCAACTTCACTTTTCTGAGCCTTTTTTTTTTTTGCAGTGATTTTAAACCAACTAGTCTATAGGTGATTTTAGTATGTGTATGAAGTCAGCTCCCCTCAAGTTCGGACAGGTGTCCTAGCAGAGTAACCACATATGTGGTTCATCACATTAACTATTCACATGTTCCACTAATGTTTGGCAGCCAAAAAGTGTCCAAATACTATATATCATAGATAAATGTATAAAGTTTTGTCTGTTAACAAACTCTTTGGTATTGTAGAGTTTTGCAGCACTCTGTGGATGTGACCGAGGAGGACCGGGGTCCCAGTCAGGGAAACAGAATGGAGATGTCCATCTTTTACGTCATTTATTTTGTGGTGTTCCCCTTCGGTGGTTGGGTGTTTTGAGCTGCTGTTTGTAGCAGAGAGAGAGGTGGTGCTTTGTTAATTTTTTTATTTAACATATAAATTGTAAACTTAATGAATAATATGAATATATTTCATTTTAATTTATCTCATGGCCTCTCTGGAGAATCAGTGATGCCCCATAGTGGCCCACAGCCCCCCCCATTTTTTTACCCCTAAACGAAGAACGAAAAAGAACTTTGTTTTGAGTATATCGGGGCCTTAAGACATGTCAGATAATACATTGCCAACAAACCTGAATGCTCAACAAGGCAAAAAGGGGTAGAACTGATGCATATTTTTCAGTCATACATAAATAAATCAGGTAAGATTTCTGTAATAACACTAGTAAACAGAATGTTTAAATAGTGTTTTAAATATGCAGTAACCTTTTGTTGTATCTGATATTTCAAAAATCATTGCTTGCAGCACCTTTAAGCCACACTTGTGTGAATCCCATTACATTAGATTAATATCAATTCAAGTTCAAATCAACTTCACTTTTCTGAGCCTTTTTTTTTTTTGCAGTGATTTTAAACCAACTAGTCTATAGGTGATTTTAGTATGTGTATGAAGTCAGCTCCCCTCAAGTTCGGACAGGTGTCCTAGCAGAGTAACCACATATGTGGTTCATCACATTAACTATTCACATGTTCCACTAATGTTTGGCAGCCAAAAAGTGTCCAAATACTATATATCATAGATAAATGTATAAAGTTTTGTCTGTTAACAAACTCTTTGGTATTGTAGAGTTTTGCAGCACTCTGTGGATGTGACCGAGGAGGACCGGGGTCCCAGTCAGGGAAACAGAATGGAGATGTCCATCTTTTACGTCATTTATTTTGTGGTGTTCCCCTTCTTCTTCGTCAACATATTTGTGGCCCTCATCATCATCACCTTCCAAGAGCAGGGTGACAAAATGATGGAGGAGTGCAGTCTGGAGAAAAACGAGGTGACTGATCCCGTTTTTATGTTCATGTTACAAATCCAGCCGAGTACATGTGTGTACTATAGTAATGTGTATAGAAGCAATTGCACATACTTGAGGCAACACAAAGAAAAGTCTTGATATTCTTATGTGATTTGCTGTTGAATGTTTATCAGAGCGCTGCCACTTGTGCATACGGCATGAGTGCTTTTCATAAAAGTATTCATTTTCTTCACTTCAGCAGTCTCAAAGGACCTTTTGAATGAGAAGTGCTCCAGATTCAAGACATTATTTTGACATCCAAATATGTGTGCATGTCTTATCAACCAAAAGCTAATGTAGCTGAAATTGGCATGTGTATCTTCATTCATGGCAAACTCAGAGATAAATCTACTTCTGCACTTCCTTCCCTTTGATATCTTTTAGTTCCTATAGTCTTCAAAAAGAAGTAGGCCAGGAACAGTGTCAAAACAAAGTTAAATGGGTTCCTTTTGGTTTAGGTTACTGCATGCATGTTCAGGTTTATTTATAGTATATAGTCAATAATATATAGTCAATCGATAAAAAAAGTAACTAATTAACCACACATTTTTTCTGAAATTAATCGCGATTAATCCCACCTAACGTTAAAGTTATTAAATATACTTTTATATTGAAATAATTTCATATTCAATCTTTAAATTGATGAAGAAACAACATTAAGACTAACATGCGATTAATCCCACCTAACGTTAAAGTTATTAAATATACTTTTATATTGAAATAATTTAATATTCAATCTTTAAATTGATGAAGAAACAACATTAAGACTAACATTAAGAGTATATTTTTAATATTCATTTAATGACATCTTTTTATGACTGAAGGTGAATATCACTGATACCCTTCAGCAAGTAGGAAACAGTGGCGGCTCGTGGGTTTTAAAATAGAGGAGGCACACTAATTGTATTGGTCTGGGATCCCTGCCGATTATTATTATTATTATTATTATTATT
>NW_015536549.1:1068341-1076239 GCF_001515605.1 Sinocyclocheilus anshuiensis
CAAGTACTTGGTACATTATCAGCGCAGCGGGAGACGTTCAAACTAATATCACGTAATTTCCGTCTCTTTGATGATTGGTTGATATCAGAAGGGAGGCTAGCCTCCCTTACGAGGGTTCTTTTCTCAACAATCCACAGCGCTGATAGTGAACACTCGATGCTGATTGGCAATTTTTTTTTTTTAACTATGACATTGCATGCTTGTAGTTTCATTTGCGATTTAATATGAAGTTATATACAGAGCGTGCAACTGCATTTGTGCATGCAATTGAAGAGCACGTGCTACAAGCACAGCATAACGGCTGACAGGACAGGAAAATTAGTTTTTACTGACATATGGCCTGACAACATCTCATCTGACCAAAGTGTTGCACCATTTAATTAAGCTGACTGCTATAGCCTATATCCAGCTTAGGCTGTTTTCCCTAAATTTGTATATATACTGTTTGAATGACAGCTTGGTAAATCTGTTGACAATCAAATATTCAATATCGCTACTCATAAGTACTTGGTACATTATCAGCGCAGCGGCAGACGTTCAAACTAATATCACATAATTTACGTCTCTTTGATGATTGGTTGATATCAGAAGGGAGGCTAGCCTCCCTTACGAGGGTTCTTTTCTCAACACTCCACAGCGCTGAAAGTGAACACTCGATGCTGATTGGCAAATTTGTTTTTTTAACTATGACATTGCATGCTTGTAGTTTCATTTGCGATTTAATATGAAGTTATATACAGAGCGTGCAACTGCATTTGTGCATGCAATTGAAGAGCACGTGCTACAAGCACAGCATAACGGCTGACAGGACAGGAAAATTAGTTTTTACTGACATATGGCCTGACAACATCTCATCTGACCAAAGTTCACAGTATATTTGTGCTTATTTATTTATTTATTTATTTTCTCTGTCATGCCCTCTGTCGGTCCACTCAGAAAAATAAAAAAATTCTGTCATTTACTCACCCTTGTGTCGTTACAAATCTAAATGCATTTAATTCTTTTGCTGAACACAAAAGATGATATTTTGAATTATGTTGGTAACCAAACTGTTTTGGCTCCCATTGATTTTCATAGTATTTTTTGTCCATATTATGGAAGTCAGTGGAACCTGAAATCATTTGTTGGGTAGACTATCCCTTTAACCATCAATAACGTCATATTAGCTTTTTTTCTCAGACATTGTGACCTGAATCGTGCACAAAAGTGCAAGCAATCTTATGTAATCTTATGTGAGGTTAATTGTGTCGTTACAAATCTGAATGCATTTAATTCTTTTGCTGAACACAAAAGATGATATTTTGAATTATGTTGGTAACCAAACTGTTTTGGGTCCCATTGATTTTCATAGTATTTTTTGTCCATATTATGGAAGTCAGTGGAACCTGAAATCATTTGTTGGGTAGACTATCCCTTTAACCATCAATAACGTCATATTAGCTTTTTTTCTCAGACATTGTGACCTGAATCGTGCACAAAAGTGCAAGCAATCTTATGTAATCTTATGTGAGGTTAATTGCAAATGTGCGAGAAATATTCTTACTGTATATTTCTCTCTTAGAGGGCTTGTATCGACTTTGCCATCAGTGCCAAACCTTTGACTCGCTATATGCCTCAGAACAGACAGACCTTACAGTACCGGCTGTGGCACTTTGTGGTGTCTCCCGTATTTGAATACACCATACTGACGATGATCGCCCTTAACACCATTGTTCTCATGATGAAGGTAAGGAGGAATTTCTTTATGTTGCTGCACTGTGATCTGTTTGTTTATTTATTTATTAATTCATTCATTAATTTATCTTATTAATAGCCAAGCAAAAATACTTTCCCTCCACTTTGCGTTGAGGTATGCTGAAGCAGAATGGGTTTACTTGCAGTAACCGTACATTATGCCTTAAATATAATGACAGAAATAGAAGGAAATATTATTCTTTTAGGTGTCTTTGTTATGAAAATTAAATGTAAACTTATTTTAAGCCTGTGAGTATATACCGCTTTCTAAATACCTCTTTCTCTATGTGTGTTTGTCAAAGTAAATTGGGTTGATTTAGCTGTTTTTCAGCCCCTGCTGGTGACCCCTGGTCTGTGATACTGCTAGAAAACCAGACAGCCATGAGTCACAGCTTATAAAATATTGAACTGAAGCACCAGCTACTATTTAACTTTTCCTCATTAGCTTTAGCCTGACATCTACCGTGACTAATTTCACCTGGAGATATAGGTCGGCCTCCACTAGTCATCATGTCTACAGTGGTCTGCCTAACACTGGAGCACAGAGAGAGTAATAGAGCAGATATTTTTAGGTAGTGAACTGAAGTGTGAGCAGTTTCCTTTCTCTCTGTCTGTCTTATTCATTTAGTTTTCAGTTTTAATTTTCAAAGTGCTTTATTGGCATATTAGCATCTGTCAAGTTTTTAATTTTATCGTGAAATGTAGGTGTTCCACAATAGAATGGCTCTAGACCTGAATATGTGTAAAATGATGCTTACTGTAAATAGCTATTTGGCTATTGCTTAACATTATCTGTAAGCCTGCATGGCCTAAGTGACATTAGTAGAAAAGGAATGTCTGTTTTATAATTAGGTCTTAAGTAGTTTGAATACTTGGGCAGTTTTAAGAAATAGTTGAAGTTTAAAGGCTCTCTGTACTTTGTATACTTGTGTTACATAGTTGTTGCCATACTCAGTGGTTGCCAAGACATTGCTAGGCAGATGTGTAGGGTTTCTAACAGAGCTATTGAGAAAGAGTTGCATCAATGGAAGTTCAAAATGCTTGATCATCACGTGATTCACATAGAAGTACATGAAGTTTGTTTGTCTCTCTTTTTTGCTTTCTATCAGCATCATGATCCTCGTATTGAAGGTTATGACAATGCGCTAAAATACCTCAACACTGTGTTCACTGTTATTTTCACTGTGGAATGTGTTCTCAAGATCCTGGCATTTGGAATTATGGTAAGCACACACTGGGAATATGATAATCTCTCTCTGTATATATATACACTGTGTACATATATATACAACGAAATGCATTTCCAGCATTCATTATTACCTTTATATCTTTCAGAATTATTTCAGAGACACATGGAATATATTTGACTTCATCACAGTCCTAGGAAGCATCACTGAAATTGTGGTTGACAAAGTCCACACTGTAAAAGTGAGAAATCAGTCAGCCTCATATACAGTATGTGTTCTTTGTAGGCAGTAGTCGTTTGCATGAGCAATTACGTCTGTATTCGAATTGCTTTTTAGCCCGTATTTATTTGCACTAGCTAGCTTCTTTGTGTTTTGATTGCTGTGTACTCCATATTTATTTCCTCAAGCAATGACCTTTATATACTGATTGGTTTTTGTCCAGTATTTATTTGCACAAACAATCACCTCTGTGTTCGGATTGGTTTGCAGGGTTTTAATATGGGCTTCCTGAAGTTATTCCGGGCAGCTCGGCTGATTAAACTTCTGCGTCAGGGCTACACCATTCGTATTCTGCTCTGGACTTTTGTCCAGTCCTTCAAGGTCAGACATGGCTTTTACTGCAGTAGCACTACATTGAAATGCCTTATTCCTTTTTGTATTTATCTTCTAAACACTCTTTTTGCTTTTATTTGAACAAAAGCCACTTAATATAAAATATTTTCTTTCAGAGAATAGATTCAGAGTTCTCATAATGCTGTTTCTACAGTTTCATAAAAGCCTATCAAAGTTTTGCACTGCATTGGTTTTTACAAAATGTTACTTCCACTTTAAACCATTAAACATTTGTTTTGTAACAATAATGATAATTTCTACTTTAATTAGCTTAATTTGTACTTTTGTTCTTGCTATTCAATAACTACCAGCAATTATGTAATTGTAATATTTGCACATTATTGAAAAATGATCTGTCTTTATCAAGCATCTGGGTTACAGTTTATTCATGGAAAGAAAACCATTCCACCTATGCTTCAAACTGTCATTTTACCTAAAACTTTAACACTAAAACTTTGCAAGCACTGGTATTTTCATTAGGAAATGTAAATATAATTTAATATTCATTTTTGAGTTTAGTGCTTAACATGAGATTCGTCTTGCAGGCTCTTCCATATGTCTGTCTGCTAATCGCCATGCTGTTTTTCATCTATGCCATCATTGGCATGCAGGTAAAGGTTGTCTTGGTCCCCAGACTGTCTGTTTCCATCTTTATATTCTTCTCTCTGTCTCTTCCTTTGTTTCTTTGCCACCTTTTCTTTTACTTTACCTCGATAAGCCTGTAAATGTGACAGACACCTTTTATGTGTTTGTAATTTCATTAAAGGTATTCGGCAACATCAAGCTAAATCCCAAAACCCAAATCAACGAACACAATAACTTTAGGACATTTTTTGGTGCTCTCATGCTGTTGTTTAGGTAAGATTAACTTCTTTGTTTGTTGTAAAAAAAAAAAAAACAGGTGCTACATTTTATGGTGTGTTAATTATTTTACTATGAAGCCAATACAATGAAGCAGTCCACCCTTTGGACATTAATAAATGTGACTTCATTTATAATATACATATGTGTGTGTGTGTGTGTGTGTGTGTGTGTGTGTGTGTGTTTAGGAGTGCAACAGGTGAGTCGTGGCAAGAAATCATGTTATCGTGTTTAGGAGAGAAGGATTGTGAAAAAGACGAATCACTCAACAACTCAACAACAAATGAGAAAAAAGATTGTGGTACCGAATTTGCATACTTCTACTTTGTCTCCTTCATCTTCTTCAGTTCTTTTCTGGTGAGAGGCAATTCATTTTAATGACACAAATACATAGCATTACAAACCTGTACACTGAAAACCCACACACTTAAGACCTATTCACACCAAATCCATTTTTTTGGCACATAAAATATATATGGCAAGATTTTAAAATGGAAAAAAAAACATTGAAAAAAAATTTAAATGCAGCTTGTATCATTGAAAACATGAATATCCGCCACTGCTCAACATTCTTACCCTCACTTCTCTGTCTCTATTTTCACATCTCTAATTCTCTTTCAGATGCTAAATCTGTTTGTGGCCGTGATCATGGATAATTTTGAGTACCTGACACGTGACTCGTCCATTCTGGGTCCTCACCACTTGGATGAGTTTGTACGGATCTGGGGAGAGTATGACCGTGCAGCATGGTGAGAGATACAGCTTTCCAGTCCTTTCAGTTGATCACATGCAAATGCAATACAGATGTACAATTAAAAAAAACACACTGGGATTTACTTGGTTAATATTTTCTCATTCTGCAAAAATATTATATTTTTGAATTGATTATAATATATTTATGAAAAACATACAATTGTTTATTAACAATTGTTTTTTTTTTTTTTTAAAGTATGCTTTATGACTGTCATATTTAAAAAATGTACAGGGAAATTTGCATTGTAATTGTCAGTAATGTTTCTGTTTCTTTCTTTACACTAATTTGAAACCCTGCAGGATTACTTAAAGGGGTCGTATCATGATGAATCTTTTTTTTTTTTGGTCTTTTGAGATTAAAGAGTTCATTACACTAAGAAAGCAAACTGTTGCTGAATTCGGACCCCATTTACTGACACTACGCTGCAGAAAATGGTCATTTGAGCATTTACTTTCAAAATGACAGTATATTCTAAGAGTCAGAGAAAGGGTGTAAAACAAAAGAGCTATATCATGATGGCTTTTGGTTCAGAAAACGTCACTAATGTATGATATGACCCCTTTAAAGTGTGTTTCATGAAAAATAACCACTCCTACTACATGTGTCTTGAAGTTGTCTAATTTACTGTTAACGACCAGTATTTCCTTCTCCAGTGGAAAGCTACACTATAAGGAGATGTACAAAGTAGTACGCACAATATCGCCTCCTCTGGGCTTTGGAAAGAATTGCCCCTACAGGGTGGCATGCAAGGTTTGGCTCACCCACGAAAAAACATCCCCTTTGCCTCTCTCTCCTCTTCTCCTTTTGTCATTCCCCACACCTTCACTAGCTAACACCCCTCACCCCCCTCTTGCTCCCGTGATCTACTCTAGTGCTTTCCACCGGGTCAAAGACTGGCAGAGACAAGAGCTCAGCGCACAGAGAGACAGCTCATCCCTTTGGCCCGCGTCCCGCTCCTAAAGTGTGAATAACTGCTGCAGTTAATGACACTGAGAGCCATCCATCAGTGAACTCCATTAGATAATATCTAACACTGTCAATGGATGTTAGTGGGGATTCAGTCTCTCTGTGTCTGAATTGGATTTGGGGCTTTTATTGAACATTATTTGAGGAGGGCAGACGCCTCATATTCACCATTGCCTCACCTGTTTGTAAATCAAAAGAACATTATGCTCATCTCTCCCCGACCTACCACAGTGGCAGAAATTAATTTATATTTTTAAAGGGGAAATATTTACTACTTGAAAGTTTTTACCTTATGAGGGCATACTTTTATAAACAATTTTTATTATAAAAAACTTTGTTACATTTTGAATTAGAATTATATAATTTATATATTATATTTAATCTTACACATTATATAAAACAATGATATAAATATATTATAAAAAATATTATATTTAATCCCACATATATAGTATTTGTATTTTTCTATTTGACTGTATTTTTATGGTTATTTTTTATATTTATGCATTATATTTAATAAATATTATTTATACACACATATACATGAACAAAACTTCAGAAAGTCATGACTTTTGACTGTATTTTTATGGTTATTTTTTATATTTATGCATTATATATTTAATAAATATTATTTATACACATATACATGAACAAAACTTCAGAAAGTCATGACTTTTTTTTTTTGCTTCCACAAATCGAACTTTGCTGCCATTTGTTAATTTCTGGCTCTGAGCACAATGCCCCTTCTGGGTTATGTATTATAATAGCAGTGCTTCCTTTTCAATACAGCCAGTCAAATCCTCAGATCCACCTGCTTGACTCATCAGATCTTTGGCTGTTTTAATATTTTCTCTCCTTTAGCCTCTTCTATGCCTGCATTGCATAGAAAGACATCCACCTGACCTCACCTCTATGTTTAATCAGTTTCCCTTTTTGACAGTTTTTCCTTTAAGTATGAAACACATTAAAATGACCTTCCCTTTCCTGTCTCTTCCTTCTCCTTCTATCTTTCCTGTTGTTTCCTTTTTCCTCTATGCCAATCTTCCTCTCCTCCCTCGTTCCTTGGAAATGCCCAATTCTTCTTCCTCCTCCTCCTCTTCATCACATTGCCCCTGATGACTGCCCCCTCCTAGTGGCCGTATTCATTATACTGATATGTACGAGATGCTGACCTGCATGTCGCCACCGCTTGGCCTGGGCAAGAAATGCCCCTCCAAAGTGGCGTATAAGGTAGTCTGCAGTATTACTATTTGAATGAAATCTGCTCGTTTTCAAGAGGCTCAAGCTCAAGGCTGTAGTTAAAGTGTCCCCAAGATGTATTTGGACACTTTAGTCAAACTTTAAATAATATGAATACTGTATCTTTGCATTATGTAAAAGCATATTGAGCCAAGTGAGAATGATTTGTGAAACACAAGTTAACTAAAAGTTTGCACTTGGTTTTATGTTTTCTATCTAGTTACATTTTGAGTAACTTAATTGTTTTAGGGCCACTGTATGCAAATAATTGCAATACATATATCTACAGGTGCATCTCAATAAATTAGTATGTCGTGGAAAAGTTCATTTATTTCATGTCACAATTCGCTGTGGGAGGAACGACAGAGAAACGTGGAGTACAAGCAAAAGTCTTTAATCCAGGAATCACAGGGGATAATCCACTACAGGAACACGGGAAACACACAACATCCAACAAGTAGACCCAACAGAGGAAAAATGCACAGACAAGAACTTATAAACACAGGACAATTACCAAACACAGGTGCACAGAATGACTAATTAAC
>NW_015536549.1:1076293-1081447 GCF_001515605.1 Sinocyclocheilus anshuiensis
TGAGTGAAAGTGCAGAAAAGCAGCGTCTATTTCGTGCACAACTTGAACAAACTACAACAGGTAAAGCTGTCAGTTGTGTGGATATTGGCAATATCGTTAACAATTCTAGTTTATAATCATTACTTATATGGCTTCTTCTTATCAAGATCTTAGTCTATGCTGAGTTCTGTTAATGCGTGAACTTATTATTTGAAGTGCACTTGCCGTCCAGTAATTGCAAAAAGCTTGTGCTTTGTTACTTTTTTAAAAAACAAAGTATCAGCTTTAAAATTATTCCAAATTCATAACGAAATTCAAACAATAAATACAGTTTTGGCGCTCTTTAATGTGGCAGGCGCGATTGCTTTAGTGGCTCAGTTCAAGCGGCAAGTGAACCCATTTAATCTTTCTCTTTACTACTATAGTAGCTACATAATAAACATGAATTAACATCAAAAGGTAGGCTATTTAATAAGAGAGCCTACAGTACAACTTACTGAAATGTCTCATGTAAAAGCTCATTCAGTGTTTCAAACTGCGGAAAACGTGTAAAGCTTGTAAACATTGCAACGTTATATACATTTACCTCAGAATTTACCATTCGGTGTCCATAAGCTCATTAGTCAGCTAGAAAAATAACTATAAAGAGGAGCATTTTGCTATATCTATGCGCTATTGCATATTAATATTTTTACTTAACCTGTTGTCTACATGATTCAACTCCTCTTATAAAATTGCATTTTACTAATTAAGAAAAACAGACTGAAAGTGTGAAAGACATACACTCTTAAAAATAAAGGTGCTTAAAAGGTCCTTCACAGAACCATTTTTGGTTCCACAACCATTCAGTCAAAGGTTCTTTAAAGAACCATCTCTTTCTCAACTTTTTATAATCTGAAGAACCTTCTTTCACCATAAAGAACCTTTTGTGACACGTAAAGGTTCTTCAGATGTTAAAGGTTCTTTATGAAACCATTTAGACAAAAAAGGTTCTTCTGTGGCATCGTGAAGCAACTTTATTTTTAAGAGTGTATGACAACATTTATAGGATGCATTGAGGAGGAGCCCAAACTACACTCAGTGGCCAAGTGATGCTTATGGTCCACGATATTGGTACAGATTCTGTGTAATGTACAATTCTTTGTGACTGTATATTTCAACTTGGAAAAGACATTTAGTTCCAACTTTAAGTGAACCTTAGTTCCCAGGTCATCTACAAGATGGATTAAAATGCTGATAAAGTCAAGAAAAAATGAGACATAAACACATGACAGTATGATTGAAATGTTAAAATGTAAAAAAAATTAAATAAATTATAATAATAATAAATAAAAAAAAAAACGTTTATTCTGTGGCACCTAAAAAAAATAATTTGGCGCTTTTTTTTCAACTAGGAGCCAATGGCTCCTTACTCGATTTTTTTGTCTGGAGCCCTGATCTATATTATTATTTGTAGACGATCAGTGATGTTATTCTTTGTCATTGTCTCTTAATCATCCTACTGTAAAGTCCCTGTACATCCACCAATGATACTTTATTTGAATATGTCACCTTAACATCTTCAAAACACTGTCATTACCCTGACATTTATTCCAGTGTTAAAGACATATTGCAAAGGGCATATTCATAAAGTGTGATCCTTTTCCAATTTCTATGCATAAATCTCTACTCTGTCTCTATCCAGTATATGTGTTTCAACTATGTGCATGAATGAGTGATGTTGTGACATCTTCTTGGTGTTAACTGTAGAAGTTAAAAGACAACTAAACCTAGATGACTATTAGATTACTATTTTAAAAACATGCTCTCTCCTTAGCTTTGCAATCCTTGTATTTCAATTGTCTTCTGTCCTTATGGTGACTTTCTCTCAGCGGTTGGTTCTGATGAACATGCCAGTGGATGAGGACATGTCCGTCCACTTCACCTCCACTCTTATGGCCCTGATACGCACTGCGCTGGACATTAAAATCGCTCGAGGTTGGCACCATTGATCATTTTCAATGATTTAAAAATCAAACTTCCTCTGGTTTGTCTTTTTTTTCACAATAATATTAGTTAAATGGTCTTTGTGTAACAGGGGGTGAGGACAGGGGTCAGATGGACATAGAATTGCAGAAGGAAATCAGTGTCATCTGGCCACACCTCTCCC
The DNA here is from genome assembly GCF_001515605.1 of Sinocyclocheilus anshuiensis. Classification (NCBI taxonomy): domain Eukaryota; kingdom Metazoa; phylum Chordata; class Actinopteri; order Cypriniformes; family Cyprinidae; genus Sinocyclocheilus; species Sinocyclocheilus anshuiensis. The sequence continues at coordinate 1,078,422 of NW_015536549.1, forward strand.
AGAAATCTCTTGATCTGTTTGTACCCATCCACAAAGGTGAGAGATCTGAATGATAATTTTTTTTATTATTATTTTCTTAAAGTTTTAATAGTGTGTTATTTTAATTTTTCGAGGTCAATTCACCTTGGTCTTGACAGTTTAGCTTGTGGTACCATTGTTGGCCACTAGGGGTGCCCACTGACTCCCCTGAAAGTGAGTGTGATTTGCAGCCGGCATAGAAATCTTAGTTTTCTACAACAAACAAATCTTTCTTCCAGCCAGTGACATGACCATTGGGAAGATTTATGCAGCCATGATGATCATGGACTACTACAAGCAGAACAAAGCTAAGAAGCTCCGTCAACAGCTTGAGGAACAGGTAAAGATATCTTTTACCTTCTAAAGCACTAGAACTTCAGAGCTAAAGACTAGTTAACTCACAACCTCACGCCTATTGAATCAGCTTATATATGCAAAATTGCCATCTAACAGTATGGAATGCTGTTTTTCTAACTGTATAGAATACTGTTAATTTTACTGAAGACACATAACAGAAAAACCTTCATATCTCAATTTGAAGTGTAAACGTCCTAAAGCTGGAAAGATGTACTGTGTCACTGGAGAGATTGTGCTGACCATCTAATGTTGTCTTGCAGAAACATGCACCGATGTTCCAGCGTATGGATGCATCTTCACTGCCACAGGAAATTCTCTGCAGTGCCAAAGCTCTGCAATTCCTGTCACACAATGCAGGATCTGCCCTGTAATTGTACCTGTTGTGTGTGTGTGTGTACTTACAGTACATTCACCCTGTATCTGTCTGCACCAGTGTTATTTTAGTATCATTGATATACTAATACAGTTTTTGTTAATATTTTTAATGTTTTTATTTTTATATTTTCTCTTTTCATTTTAATTTTAGTTATAGTTTAAGTAATTTTATTGTGTTTTTGCCATTTTAATTAGTTTATTTTTTTATTATGTCTATATAGTTTTTACTGTTTTAGTTTATTTAGTTTTAGTTGTTCTAGTACTTTAACTTATACTAAATGAAAATGAGAAATGTTGCTTTGGCAACTAGCTTAAATATATTTCATTCAGAGGTGTCATGCCCATTCAAAGTGAGGGGGCACGTGCCCCCTCAGATTTTTGAGCCAAGTGGATTTTGAATGCAGCTTCCAAAAGACAAAAAATAGCCGAATAATATTTTCTATATTTGATACAATAACACCAGCATGGTTAAATCGTTCAGCGCGTCATATCATCAGCTGCTAAAATTCAAATCTGCGTTCGCTAGCTGGCGCGTAGGGATGGGCGTATCGATCCAAAGTATCGATATATCGATACTGACGCGAGTATCGAAAGTATCGATACTCAAACAAAAAATATCGATACTAAGGTGCGTTTTATTTACCAGTGGTTTTGTTTATTTAACAAAAATAATAATAATAACAAATCGAGATATTTCATGATATAGTTAATGCGTTTGGGAATGTTTCCAATAAAAAGGAAAAAAAGAAAATGTTTTAGTTTATAGGGTTAGGGTAAATAATAACCCTGATCTGGACCTCTCCCCATTAGTTATTTCGTTTCTTCTGGATATACACAATACTGGTGCAATACTTTAAAGCATAGAGGCACAATTCTTTATCACAATTTTTGTGATGAAGATTAAAGTTTTATATAAACTTTTACAAAATATACAATTTACCTATAGGTTATATATAATGAAAAAATATATTTTTATATATGCATTAAATGTTTATATCCCCCTTCTTAAAATGGTGATTTTGGCCTGTCCCAGCTTGGGTCAGCTTGAGGTCTTGATCTTTTTGATGATATCCAACAGCGTCACAAACTTTTGAAATGAATTGTACTAAATATCTTATTTCTGATCACCAAAAACAATGTTTAGATGTGACCCACAGTTTGTGGTGTACAAAATGTACCCTATTTGTAGATGAATTTGTGGTGCAAGCCAACATGAGCATATTTGACAAGTTTCTCTGTTGTTTCCTCAGGAGTAGAGGTGGGTTTGTAGCACTGAGTCCCATATCACCTCAAGACCTCTTCATGCAGCCCTTGGCCCAAGACAGCATGGAAGAGAGGGATGAATACCAACACCAGTATCACCTTCAGAGTATGGTAGGAGAAACTAAATACACGAAGAAATACATCTCATCTCAGACATACTGACAGAGTATGCCTTGACATGTCTTGCATGACGTGTTTTATTCATTATTTTACATATATGCATGAAATACCTGACAGCTACTTTATGTTTTGTGAAACAACATTCAAATTCGCGATCTATTTAAAATTCTCAAACTGTATGTTCAGGCTCATTCTCAGTGTTTAATAATTTATGAATAATTCAGGTTGGAAAACTGATACAAACGGTGACACGGTCTGAATACCACACAGCCAGACACTGATCCATTTGTAAAAGTAGGAATAGAAAAATTGGAACAAATTTTTCAGAGTCTAATTTGAGATATGATTTGCAAAGCACAGACTGTAATTGGCAGTGCCTGGTCAGTAAAACAAAAGTTTTATCCTTGTGATTTTTGGTCAATTTGGTAGCTTAGTTTATACAACAAACTAAAAAAGTAGTCCTACACAAATGAAAGTAAAATTAAAATTAGGACACATCAGAGACTGTGGGTAGCGTATGTGTGCATATGTAGGTGACTAAAATTTCAATCCGGCCTGGTTTCGTAGTTTGTGTTTTTGTCTCTGCAGTCTATTCTGTACAGTCTGTACAGAACAGAAAGGAAATTGCAAAAAAAAAAAATTAGTGTTATTTTAGTGTTACAGTAAAAACATGTTACAATGTTGCAAATTTCAAATAAACGCAGTTCTTTTAAACTTTCTATAAAAGAATCCTGAATCCTGAAATGCATCATGGTTTCAACAAAAAGATATTAAGCAGTACAACTTTGTTTTAACATTGATTATAATAAGACATGTTCCTTGAGCACCACATCAGCATATTAAAATGATTTCAGAAGGATCATGTGACACTGAAGACTGGAGAAATGGCTGCT
>NW_015536549.1:1082224-1108628 GCF_001515605.1 Sinocyclocheilus anshuiensis
ATTTTTATCATTGTAGGGTGGTTGTGTCCACACACTGCTAAGACACATTTATATGCAAATGAAGATATTTTGCATCCAATGTCTCCTTTAAAATTAAAATATTATAATCTTTATTCAAGTGATGAAGGATTTCGAAAGTCTGACAGTTATCAGTGTTGAGCACATATTGTAAGTTTAACCCTGCCTGGTTTACATGTTTTGAAAGTGATTAAAAGTTTAAAATATTAGACATTTAGTAAAGTAATCAAAAAGTAATCAAATGTAATCAGTTACATTACTTTAATAAAGTAATTGAAAAGTTACACTACTTATTACATTTTAAGTAGGGTAACTTGTAATCTGTAACCTATTGCATTTCCAAAGTAACCTTCCCAACACTGGTGGTTAGAGTGGTTTCTGTGATCTAGCATACTGTTTTCAGTCAGCTCTGAGGGTGTTGAAAACTGTTTCTTCTCTCCTATATGGCTCTATTGGCAGTATCGCGGTTATTTATAAACTCTTATTTCAAAGTGTGAGATTCTCTATAGCGCTTCAGCAGCGTGTTGTTGATGATGATTTACTGCTGCTGTCTATATATGGCCTGTCCCACTTTCCTGAAAGCCCAACCATCTGTTTTTCTATAAAAACAAAAAGTGAGAATGCCCACGGATGTGCTAAGTATATCACATTAGACTGTAAGGATCATTTTAGAAAAATTTCTGAGGAAAAAGATGCTTGTGAGGAGATGGGTAGGTAGTTGGATGGATGCATGGATGGATGGACTGATAGAACAATATAGATAGAATGATAGATAGATAGAATGATACACTCTAAAAAATGCTGGGTTATTTCAACCCAACTTTGGGTCAAATATGGACTAACCCAACCGTTGGGTTAAATTTTTACATTAAAAATTTAACCCAAAATTTGGGTTAGTCCAAATCTGACCCAAAGTTGGGTTGAAATAACCCAGCATTTTTTAGAGTGTAGATAGATAGATAGATAGATAGATAGATAAAAAAAAAAAAACTTATGCATTATTCATTTAGGGTTTACACCTGTGCGTGCGTGTGTGTGTGTGTGTGTGTGTGTGTGACAAATTTAAAAAGAAAAAGTATTGATATCATAATTATCCCATTCACTCCAGAGGCCCCAAACAACCTGATTGTGATTTAGTTTTTTGTTTTTTTTTACACTAACACACAACCAGATCTATCAAGTGATGTCTCCTGCCATTTAGATGAAGGGAACTTTTTTTTTTTTTTTCAGCAAACTTCAGCACATAAGCACAACAGCACATAAGGGTTATTTATATTATTGTTGTTGTTGTTGATTTCCACTGTCCCATCTTAAAGTATCTTTAATCCATAAAAGCTCGTATGATGTGGTGACTGTTCATAGATTTGCCAAACTGACATTTTCTCAAGACCTTTCAATATGACATGAATAATGCTGGCCTACTGCAATAGTACATAAAAATAGCTTTGATAGTCTAAACTGTTACTGACTTAAATGACCCCCCTGCTTGTGGGTGGAGAAAGACTCTGAGATCAGATGAATATATTGTGCCAGGGTTTGAGAAGAGTCCACATAGACATACCATACTGACAGGTGAAGCATTCTGCCTTTCATGCTCGTGGATGAGTGAAGCCAAGAACACTATATCCAGCTGAACCTGTTCCAGGTGCCACCAATCTGGCTGTTGCATCAGGTCAGAATATGTGAGGGAGCTGAGGCGAGACAGACCATCTGCCGTTGGTCGAAACGAATACATTCATCAGTCAAATGTTTGTATACAGAACCTGTCACATTTTAAAAAGGAACAACATCATGGTCAACATGTTTTCTTTTTATCACAACAAAAGCCCTAAGGTACTGGCAGTGGAAGCAGGCTACTTTCATGCTTCACAGTCTCTTTGTGTAATCAGTCTTTTTAAACAAATGCTCTTTGTATGATATATATTTCTATATACAGGTATTATATTTTATAAATCTTTTTGAGGATGAGAATTTTATTTGTTTGGATTTGACATTGAAGTTAGACTTTTTCCTCCGATACTTTCTTTTACTGAATGCACTTGTCAGGGCTGTGGTAAACCTAACATTAGTCTGTGAGCTGAAGCTAGGTGGGGAAAACATCACTCACTGTGTATACAACTGCAGAACTTGATTCATCATGAACATGATTCATCACAGATCTAAAAGTGATCTTCTGAAAGTGACATGACATGTGGCCAAGTATGGTGACCCATACTTGGAATTAGTGCTCTGCATTTAACCCATACTCATGCAGACTGATGAAGTGCCTCTGCTGATATTTAGTGAGAAGTAGTGTGTTATTTCTACTAATCAATTGCTCACTGTGACTGCAGCAATATTTATGGGGGGCTTTCTGTCTGAATGTGCTCATGTGTATGCGCACTGGGATATTTGTGGGTGCATAAGCCCATTTGAGTGTGTGTGTGTGTGTGTGTGTGTGTGTGTGTGTGTGTACAATCCCTGCCGGTACGAGACTCGAACCCACAACCTTTGGATTATAAGTCTGACTCTCTAACCATTAGGCCACGACTTTCCAACTTCTGTACTCATGCAGACTGATGAAGTGCCTCTGCTGATATTTAGTGAGAAGTAGTGTGTTATTTCTACTAATCAATTGCTCACTGTGACTGCAGCAATATTTATGGGGGGCTTTCTGTCTGAATGTGCTCGTGTGTATGCGCACTGGGATATTTGTGGGTGCATAAGCCCATTTGTGTGTGTGTGTGTGTGTGTGTGTGTGTGTGTGTGTGTGAGAGTACTTGTTTTGACTATTATTCAGTTCAATTCATGTTTATTTGTATAGCACTTTTCATGACACACATCGTCGCAAAGCAGCTTCACAGAAAATGAACGTTTCTACATTACAATGGAATGGAAGTGATAAAAGACTTGTGAGGACCACATGTCCTCACTTACATTGTGAAATACTTTGACAACCCACTAGTGAGGACATTTTACTAGTCCTCACTAGTTAAAAAATAAATAAATCAGCCAAAATATGTTTTTATTTACATCTAGTGTTCTGCACACGTTTCTGTGATGGGTAAATTCAGGGGTAGGGGTTGGGTTAGGTGATAGAAAGTATCATTAACCTGATATAAAATCAGTGGAAGTCTGTGCAATGTCTTCCTTAAGCAAAACAAATGTGTGTGTGTGTGTGTGTTCCAGGTGCCCTGATGAGGTAACAGTTTTTCAACAGTTGTGTATGTATATCTCAGTAATAGTTGATAATGATTTTAAATCTTTAATATCTGGTAATGAATTGATTATGAACAATTAATTATGAAGTTACTTTATTCTCAGATAACTTCAACTAAATACAGTCATAGTTAAAAATAAATAAATCAGAAAAGATAAATCCAACTTAAGTCACAATACAATCAAATAATCTTTTTAATGTCATATTTAATGTTTTGTTACTGAATGTTATCATGAAGTATCCGAAGAATAAAGCAACGTCTTTATAGTTTTGTGAGGCTTTCTTGTGTAACTGTTGCCCCTGACAACCACCGTTGCCATAATCACAGCCCAAGTTCAATGTCAGCTGGAGCGCTAGCACAAACAGCTAATTCTCTTTGCAATGCAAACTAGCCAGTCCCAGCAACACCACAGGCTGGATGAAATGAAAGTTACCTATGCAGAGGGGTTTGCGGGTGGGGTGCAGTTGCAGATCACTTTTATCACCACCTGGATCTGCTGATATGTATGAGACACAAAGACACACACACCACCACCACCAAAATAAATCACACCCTCATTTTATCTCAGTTATTCATTATCATCCCAGACAAGAATTCTGTATCCCATCATTCGTAGCACTAATTCATATACCATTGTTATGGGCATCATGTAAAGGACAAATAATGATGGCTCCACTATTTAATTTTTTTATTTAATTTAATTTTTATATTTTATTTGATTCTATTTATATTTTTTTATTTCAAACCCAAAGCGCTACAACAAAATATTATTGTTGCTTATGTTATTTATTTAGTTGTTGTTTAGAAATGCTGTATCTCATAATTGCACCAATTTGTCACAAAATAACATGCACCATTGTTATGGGCATGCACATGGAAAGAGTATTTTCTTTTTATTTGTTTTATTTTATTTTGCTTTATTTTTATTTATTTTATTTTGAATAACATGCACCATTGTTACGGGCATGCACATGGAAAGAGTATTTTCTTTTTATTTGTTTTATTTTATTTTGCTTTATTTTTATTTATTTTATTTTGCTTTCATTTTAAATTGTTACATTTTTTTTGCTTTGCTTTTTGAAATTTTTTAACAACCCACTTAAAATCACATTTGCATTATTGTTAATTAAAAGGATATTTCTTTTCAGTGTGGAGTTAATTTGATGTGACATTTGCAAAAGCTATATTAACTAGGATGTGTAATGATATTAACTGAAATTCAGTAACTGTTGCCCCTGACAACCACCGTTGCCATAATCACAGCCCAAGTTCAATGTCAGCTGGAGCGCTAGCACAAACAGCTAATTCTCTTTGCAATGCAAACTAGCCAGTCCCAGCAACACCACAGGCTGGATGAAATGAAAGTGAAGTTCAGAGAGCTCTGGAGCCCATGTGAGAAAAGCAAACACAGGCTGTTATGCAGTCAAAGGATTGCCTTCAGCTCAACGGCCGCTTGAGAGAAACCTTTCTAACACTGGCTTTATTGAGGCTTTACTTATGTTACGATGAAGCTGAGATTGCTTTAGCAGACAATTCCCATACTGCATTTCAATTTTAAACCTGTATACAGTAAATCCTCCTCTTCTGGGGACAGAATCTATGCTACAGTAGCTAATTACATTTTTGTTGACATGTAATATGTTTACACATATAATTGCATGGTTTCAGCCTTGTGTTGACTCTTAAACATTACTTAAACTCTTGACATTAAATAATGCAAACAGCATATCAATATAGGAAAAAAAGTGGATGTTTGCAGTATGTCACAAGCTGACGCAATGTTAAGGAGGATGGAAAAATAATAGATTATCTTCATAACAATACCATGAGACATTGTCATGGCAACTGTGGACGTGTGTCACATACAGTATATTGTTGCTGATAAATCAATGAAAGTTCAGTGACAAATAATGTCTTCAATACTTTATTTTTGGGCTATATTTTATTTGGAGCTGATGTTGCTACATAAATGTTTTGCGTTGTTTGTTATTCTTACCTGATTTTCACTTTGTGGTTTATACAGTTTATTGGGTAGTTTATTTTATGACTAGTTGTCTTGTAATAATATTTCAATTGTTGCCATTGATTTGGTTTTATACAGTCAGGTTTAAATGTAAGGTTTTATTGTGTTCATCAAACACATTTTCCCTCTGTATGGATCTTGGGAATTTGTTGTTTTCTAGATGTCTATTGTTAACTTTCATCAGTCAAAAGTCATTATCTGTAGACTGGAGATGGTTGTCATCCTTTACAGGGTATCATGCAACAAATGACCTTAATAAAAACTGGAGATGACCTCAACTGTCCTGATCACAAATCCCACTGTGCCCAGGAATCACAGGTAAAAATGAATCTTCACTTCCTTTTCTCTTTACTAGCATGTTCTCTTTAGCAGGAATAAAGTATTTATGCAACCACCACAACTAACCCAGTCCATGAGAATCAGTCACAACTGCATCTTGATGAATGAAAATCAAATAGTACGTACATTTTTTTTTCTAATTTACTGTTCAAGAGGTAGACTTACACTACTGTGCAAAACTTTGGGGCGGAAAGATCCTTATTTTTTTATGTTTTTGAAAAGCCTCACCAAGGCTGCATTAATACTGTAAAATATTACTGCAATTTAAAATAACTGTTTTTCTATTTTTTCTTTTTTTTGTTACATATTTAAAAATGTTATTTATTCTTGTGCTTCTTAATATTTTTTGTGGAAACTGTAATGCATTTTTTCAGGATTCTTTGATGAATAGAAAGTTCAAAGGAACAGCAATTTAATGCATAAAAATTGCTTTTAAAACCTCATAATTGTGTTCATATTTTCAGTGGTGTGGCATTTGAACAGGACCTGACTGAATGACTGACTGTCTTCCAATAGACCCTTGTACCGCTGGGAGGAGCCACGCAGCCATGCCTCACACCATTTACCGTAAGTTAGACACTCCTCTAAACACCTTGTCACATTCCTCACTTGGGCTATATGTGAACAGTACAGACACACACACACACGCACACATATGCTTAGGAAAAAGAACTATATTGATGATGAGAGAGCTTTCTAGACCAATGCTTGGGGTGAATATGACTCACTGCCCACAGTAGAGTTTAAATAGTTGGTCGTCCCATGAGCTCATGCTTTAGATCTAACAAAATCAAATCACTAAGATCATTATGAATCACTAGTTTAATCTGTTATTCATTTGCATGACTCTTGAAAGAAATTAAAAGGTCTGTTGTCCTGTAAAGTAGTGCATCAGGACCCAGATTTAACTTTAGACATCAAGTGGCAACCTAACTTTGTCCCTATGGTGCTTCCTTACTTTTAGTACCTGTCGGAGATGTCCAAATTACCCCTCTTCATCAGGGTCATAGTGAGGGTCTCTTGCATTTCGTCCGGTCACTGTAGTGGGATATACATTGCTTATGCACTAAGCTGTGTTGTGGAGAGAGGGTGTATAGCACAGCCCATCTCTGGCGACTCTCCAGGTACCGTTCTGTTTTAGTGGCCTTCAGAGTTCAAAGACTGACCATACCTCCTTCTGAAGCGTTCACAGACCGGCCTGCCTCTCTGAAGCCATGCACAACTCTGAAACTCTGCTCAAACTTCTCTGCTGTGTAGTAAGTGTCTCCTTTTATTCTTATACACAACAAATGCTTGAAAGTAAATTTACATTTATTTATTTTGCAGACCTTGTTTTTATTGCTTGTAGCAATAATTGTTTTATTCTGAGTGTGATTTCTGCATTGGAAAACATTCAAATTACACTCTCGGTACTTCTGTCTCAGCAAGCCCCGGTGAACGAGTCTCTCCATTTGTGTTTTGAGCACGGTGTGCATTCTGAGTGTTAGATCGCCCCAGGCCAGGCCTGAGGCCTTTGAAATGAGCGTTATGAGGACAGGAAGAGGCTTTCACGAACCAGAGCTAAACCTCAGATATCCAAGAGCCACTCTTGCTTGTCTTTCTTTTTAGTCTGAATTCAATTTATCTAGTTATACACAAAATCATTTTTACTGAAGAACTTCAGTGATTGTGGTCTAAACCTAGGGTACATTAAAAAAAATATATAATTATTCATACACTACTGTTCAAAACTTTGGGGTTAGTAAGATTTATTTATTTATTTATTTATATGTTTTTATGTCAGTAAAGACATTTATAATGTTAAAAAAAATATTATACTGTTTTTCTATTTTTTCTTTTTTTTGTTACATATTTAAAAATGTTATTTATTCTTGTGCTTCTTAATATTTTTTGTGGAAACTGTAATGCATTTTTTCAGGATTCTTTGATGAATAGAAAGTTCAAAGGAACAGCATTTATTTGAAATGCAAATATTTTATAACATTATAAATGTCTTTACAGTCACTTTTGGTCAATTTAATGCATCCTTGCTAAATGAAAGTATTCAATTATTTTTTTTAAATCTTACTGACTGCAAAATTTTAAACAGTGGTGTATAATTTTTTTTAAATGCTTGTGAAGACATGAAATGTGCTTAATTTAAAGGCATGTTTCTTGTGACTTTCTATAGCGTTGGTTCTATAAAAACATTCCTTATCCAGTGGTGTGATTTTTTTTAAATGGCCTTTTCAGTTAACTGTCATGGAATATCTGTGTACTTGATATGCAAATCCTTGGCTAAAAGAAGATATCAATGGCACATGAATTTATCACTGCAATATAATTGCTTCAAAAATGTTTGGTTGGAAATGTGGCTGTAGATTGTGTGTTTTTCCATTATGGAGATCTAGGGGGCCATGAATCAGTCAACATCAGTGTACTAACTTTATGAGCAGATAAAACTCAATTTACTTTGCTCACAAAAGTGTCATTCAAGAGACGCTCTGTTTCTGATCACTGCTGTCTGGAAATCTCTTAGTGTTTCATTTAAAATCCAGACAGACATAAACAAGAGGATATATTAAACATGGGTTGATTTGAGGGTTTATGTACATCATTGATATTGTGAACCGTACTATATTCAAATATGTATGTTTCTGTTCAATCTTATTTCAAGGAAGAAGATGTGGCAAAAGGAGTAAATGTTGCTGTCTCTGGTTCTGAGTCTGTTGCCATGGTGGATATGGAAGATAAAAATAAAAAGGTGAAGACTGACACAGAAAGATACATTCATCAGTGCCAACGTATGATGTCATTTCCTTTGTCACCTGTCGATTTAAGCGGGCCAAGGGCAATTTCAGATTCGCAGACACTAGCAAATGGATCTTTGGAAAGACTATCCAAATTAGAGATGGCAGTATTGAGGTGCCATGTTGATTCTGCATATGAAACGAAATCTGAATGGACTGAAGCCTCTAGTTTTGACCAAGAGAAGGCAGGCGGAGGTGGGATATACAAGAAAGAGACCTTCAATTCCTCTCTCACGGTCCAGCCCACCAAAACATCTCAACCATTTATTTCTCCAGAGAACACAAGCATGCTTGACCCTGAACACAAGCCTGAACCTCGGACCAAGAGCTTGAGAAATATCGATTCTTCAGCAGGTAGTTACGTTTCGCAGTCCGAAGAGTCTTCCAAGATGAGCACTGAGGTCAAATCAGAGGTCAAATGTCAGACCAAAAAGGAGCCCTTGCAGACACTACAGTCATCTGTCTCAACTCTGAAGAACAGTACAGAGCTTACCATTTCGATGAACACAAAGCCAGTGGAAATATCAAATGTCTATCCGACTGATATTTTAGATACAGTCTATGACGCGTCACGGACAAAATCTGTTAAGGATTCAATCACAGCGCCAAGTGGTTCACCTCGAAACCTGACCAGCGTAACCATGGAAACCAGCACCAGGAGCGCCTCAGTCAATAAAGTAAAGTCACAGGAGAAGAATAAAGAAATCAGAGCGACTAGTCAACCCACGACACCGATGCGAAAGCAACCTGTAGCAATTACTCAGCAAATGCCTTTTCATCAACCTGGAAGTCCCAATGCTGAAAGAGAGGAAGCTAGTACTGCACTGAGAGAGAGCGAGCAAGAACAGATTAAAGATACAGATGAGACTCCACAAATTAGACAGGATGATCTCAGTTATAGAAGTGAGCAAAAAGCCCCTGTGATTGAAGAATCAGAGACTGATGATTGTTATTCAGGTGATATTGCTGCCTGTCCAGTTCGTCCTACCACTGTGCCAAATACAACAACAGAGACCCACTGTAAGTAAAAAAAAAAAATCTGAATGCAAAAAAAAGTCATTTTTTGAAGCTGAAGTGTGTACATTTTAAATTCCATAGTATTTTATCCTACCCAAAATTAATTTGCATGTAAACCATTTGCCTAGTCTGTTAATTCCACAAAATGTGAGAAAAATATTTAATTTAATTTAATTTAATTTAAATTGTATTGTTTATTATAAAATATATTTATAATACTATATTATATTTGTTTATATATTTTTTGCTATTTTGGTGTGGAGATAATTTCTTACAGGGGAAGGTGAAAACAGACAAGGATTCTCTCTGAAGCCCTAAGAAATGCAGATGTACAATATGAAAATAATGTCTAATTTGGCTCTTTCGTTTACTCAGCCAATCAGATGCACAGAAAAATAAACAGAGACGGAGGTTTAGTACACACAACGGGTTTCAGAGGCCCAAGGGTAAGAAACTCACTTATCTCTCTAATAATTCATTAATATTCCATTTTCTTTGCATTGATGTTTGTTACTGAAATGAAAGGCTTTATTATCGATTGATAGTGCTGTATGGTTTACATACTTTAAATTGCTAATGGTGTTTATGAGTCTCTGCCAGGTGTACTAATATATTGACAACTTCATGTATCTGTTCCACTTTTAAATGAGAGAGAAATGCAGTGTTTCATAGAAGGTTAAAGAAAATCATTACAGTCTTACAGATATGAAGGATTCTATCATATATTAACCTTGAAGACAGAATATCAATATAGCTAGATGGTTGTTTTGAAGAAAAATCATCTTCTCTATTTTCTAATACTGCAATTCTCACCCACATGGTCATCTCAGGCCCATTGCTAGCCTTTATAGGAAATTGAGTTTGCAGAGGCATTATTCAATTAAGTGTGGAGAAGAGGAGAAGGAGGGTCATTTACCTCCAGTGAATGGAGCTTATGAACAAGAACTGACTCATTGTATGACACTGAGAGAGAAATATCATCCTTCAAAGAGGAACAGAATTACAGGAATTATTTAATAATACCAGTGCTAGAGAGAGAGAGGGTGGGGGTGGGGGGCAGTACTGACACCAAGTACCATTTTTAACAATTTTAGTGTATTTACTGCACTTCTTGTACATTAAACTGTCAACCTGTTTATTTCATGCATATGTGTTATGCAAATTCTAAAATGCTTAAGCAATGTTATATGTGACCCTGGACTACAAAACCAGTCATAAGGGTCAATTTTTTTAAATTGAGATTTATACACCATCAATAAATACAATAAATAATATAATAAAACCAGTCTACATCAATAAATACTTTCCATTGATGTGTGGTTTGTTAGGATAGGACAATATTTGGCCGAGATACAACTATTTGAAAATCTGGAATCTGAGGGTGCAAAAAAATCAAAATATTGAGAAAATCGCCTTTAAAGTTGTCCAAATGAAGTTCTTAGCAATGCATATTACTAATCAAAAATTACGTTTTGATATATTTACGGTAGGAAATTTACAAAATATCTTCATGGAACATGATCTTTACTTAATGTCCTAATGATTTTTGGCATAAAAGAAAAATCGATAATTTTGACCCATACAATGCATTTTTGGCTATTGCTACAAATATACCCAAGCGACTTAAGACTGGTTTTGTGGTCCAGGGTCACATATTATATTACTGTCAACTTGCATTACTGACAGTAAAAAGAGAGATTTAGTAGCAGCGAAGCAACATTAGCTGAACACCTGCGCCCCCCTGTGGTTGCAGAGTGTCTGTACATAACTGTTGTCTATAGATAGATAGATAGATAGATAGATTATAATACACATATTCAAATATATTATATTATATTATATTGATTTTTTTAGGAATATCGAGGCCCACCTGGCTTGTCAGGTCCTCCAGGTGAAAAAGGAGACAAAGTATGTATTAACCATTTATGATTATTGTAATCATATTTTTAATAAATCTTTTTTTTATATATAAATTTTTCAGTCAAATAGTGACTTTAATGGGTGTTTGGGTGTCACACAGGGCTATGCGGGAGTGATGGGCCGGACGGGCCGGACAGGGTACAGAGGACCGATTGGACCACCCGGCATGCCTGCTATTATAGTCTGGTACACATCAGAAGAAGAATGGCAAGCACTCAAGGTGCGTAAAAATATTTTTGCTAATTTTTTATTGTTATATTTTGCTACCATTTATTCTGTTAACAAAAAATTCAAATAGCTGATTCTGTGAATAGTTGAAATTCAAATGCTGCCTACATCCTTACAGTCCTCGAAAACACTGTGTGGTTCTTATTTAGAAGTTTCATTTTGCTTCCAGAAAAATAAATTCTATAAAAAACTGGTGTCATCGTGGCCGGTGAGTTAGTCTGTTCGACCCCTAATAAGAGCTTTATTTGAGTTGCATCAGTACAATGCAGATTGAAATCTTTTTTTTCCCTTTTCTTTAGAGAGTGAAGGGATTACCAGGAACTTTGGGACCACGTGGAGATCCTGGACCACCCGTAAGTATTATATATATATATTATTTGACATGTCATCTCCATTTTTTTGTCCATGTAATTTCCACACACTGACAATGTCAGTGATAATGGAACCAAATTCCTAATGCGCTCTGTATGTGATATTATGATATTTTTACAGTTTATTTATCTATTTTCAGGGGCCCCCTGGAGTTCCAGGCAAACAGGGGAGAAAGGGAGAGCAAGGGATACTTGTAGGTATCTCTGTTTCCTCTCTTCATCACACAATCATCTCTGGCAGCGGAAAAATGCTAGGTCATTGTTACATAGAGAAACATGGTGTGTGATTTCATTAAATTGTGATCAGACCATGTGGAGACATAGATGGGTTTGAAAGAATTTGACAAGCTCAGTGGGTCAACAAGCACAAACAAGCATGAAGTCAACAAGAGTCACATTGTTCAGACTTCAGCTGATTCAAAAGCGAAGACACTATGTTTGACTCATGCAGGCTTGTTGCCATTCAAATCATAAGAGCAGTTTAATCTGTGGCATCAAGGGAGAAGTGTGATCAAGATGACATTCATCTGAACTTCTGTTGGCTGCCTCCTCATTTACAGGCTTTTATTTAACCGGTTTTATAAATCTTACTCATCCCATCTTCTCATAATACAACCTGCCATTGATGATGAGTAGCAAACCATGTTTCTTGACTGTGATGTAAACTAAACACTGGCTAATTTAAAAGAAAAGAAAACTTTCTGTTTCAAAAGGAAATACAACAACAGCATAAAGAAAACACTCTTGGATATCATTTTCTAAGATCAATTTTAGTTCAGGTGAAATGTTTTAATTAAGGTTCTTTTTTAAATTAAAAGTAAAGTCCAAGTGAATATAGCTCTGTTGCATTCTATTATTAACTTAATCCGGTCAATAAATGTGGTTAATCTTACCTGATGAGTATATTTTGCATCTGTCTGGTATGTGATTGCTTCTTCTAACAGAGTTGGGCTATATGGCAGTAATGCTTCATTCTGAGTGGTTTTAAGAGATTTATTTTCAGGAAGATTCCAAGTAAAGAACTATTGTGAAAAAAGTCCTTGTTAATGCTAAAAAGCTTAAATGAGGTATGGATCTGTTCTAGAACGGATCTGTTCTATATCGAATCTCTGCAGTATATATATAAATGCTGATAAGGAGACTGAACCATGTGCTATACTATCTACAGTGAGTATAGAAAATAATCAACCCCTTTAAAATAATCACATTTTGTTGCTTTGCAGCCTGAATAGCAACAGTGATTCTGTTTTTTTTTTTTTATTGTTTTTTTTTTATGACATGTTGGTGTCATGTCTATAACTTGGATGTGTAAACACAGCTGGATAAAACAAAAACTGTGTCCGTCTTCATTTCAGGCTGCAAAGCAACAAAATGTGATCATTTTAAAGGGGGGTGATTCTTTTCTATACCCATTATATATCTTTTGTCATGCACTAGGGAAGAATAGGTCCAGTTGGAATGCCAGGGCCACCTGGTAGACCAGGACCAGAGGGCACAGCTGGGAAGGACGGGGAGAAGGGCCCAACAGGAACACCTGGGGAGGATGTAAGACTTATGGGAATCTTAAATGCTCTATATGCAACTTTTCAAAGTGATTTAAAGGGGTCATATGATGCTGCTAAAAAGAACATTATTTTGTGTATTTGGTGTAATGAAATGTGTTTATGTTTAAGGTTCAAAAAACACATTATTTTCCATATACTGTACATTATTGTTTCTCCTCTATGCCCCGCCTTTCTGAAACGCGTCGATTTTTACAAAGCTCATCGGTCTGAAAAAGCGAGGTGTGCTCTGATTGGCCAGCTATCCAGTGCGTTGTGATTGGCCGAATACCTCAAGCGTGTGACGGAAATGTTACGCCCCTTACCATATTGTGATGATGCCCTGTCAGGCCGGAGCGATGATTCAAAACATGAAAACCCATTATAAACGAGGCATTCGTTGCATCCAGTGGGGACATAATTATGGATTATAATGACTTATACTGTCTTTTTATGCGTTGCGTTGTGTTATGCAAATCTTCCCACATAGTGATATGTGGGGGCGTGTTAGAACGAGCCATTTTAGGTAGGTGTGGCTGACTCTTAACTTTTATAAAGAATATCTCTTTGGATTTGAGACTTTAGTCTTTGCAACTTTACAGGTCTTCTTTATGCACCAAGAGCTTGTAACACTCCAAAGAGAAAGTAAAAATTGAAATCGCATCATATGACCCCTTTAAGTTATAGTAGTGTTAAATATGTTGTAGTAGTCTGCCTATAATTGCATATATTTGTCTGTGTGTGTTTTTCTGTAGGGCCCAAAAGGTTATGCAGGAGAGAAAGGCAGTAAAGGGGAGCTGGGTGAGTGGGTAAGAATGACCAGGATTTTTCTATGGATAATGCCATAACTAGGCCCTCATGGAATCTGTGCTTACACAACTCCAGTGAAAACTGCACCATTTCCACAGAATTGGAACTTCCATCATGCATTAAATTCTACAAATCCTCTGATGCTTTGTGCCAACTAATTTGACTATTGGCATTTTATAATATTAAATATGTTCTGCAGAAGTCTGCAAATTCCATTTGGGCCTAGCCATAGCATAACGTAATCTAAATATCCAAGATCAAAACAGAAGTCCACCACTGTCCACGCAGTGTGTTTATTTGACATTTCAGCCATAAATCAAAACAAGTGATTGATTCTCTCACACTCCATATTCCATTATTCACATTTAAAGAAACGGTATCTGATGTGTTCAGGGTGATCTTGGCGAACAGGGGCCTCAGGGAACCAAAGGAAGAAAAGGAGAGATGGTAAAATGTTGCTCTTGCTCTCCAGACTTTCACTAGCTATGTATGATAAAATGTATGACCAGCCAACTCTGTTTCTTTAGGGGAGAAAGGGACAGAAGGGCCTAGCAGGGGTAGTAGGATATATTGTGAGTGACATCATACTTCTGAATGTGTATTATTTCTTTATGAGGCAGTTATTCTGTCTGTCTATATATACAGTACAATACCATTCAAAAATTTGAGACTGATATTATATCGCCTGATAAGAGCATATAGTCTCTTATGCTCACCAAGGCTGCATTTATTTGATCAAATATGCAGTAAAAACAATAATATTATGAAATATTATTACAATTTAAAATAACTGTTTTCTATTTTAAAATATTTTAAAATGTAATTGATTCCTGTGGTTGCAAAGCTGAATTTTCAGCAGCCATTACATGAAGATATTAAGGTCAAAATAGTTCTATGACATTCTTAATCAAACAATATATTTTCCATTCACAGGGGCCACCTGGACCTAGAGGACCACAGGGATTCATGGGCCCACCTGGTCCACCGGTATGTGCTAAATTATCATTTTATTTTCCCATATAAAACATACAAAAATGATGAGCAAATTTGTAGTTTATTTTTTTAATGATCTCTGTCACAGGGACAGACAGGGGGGCTTGGGTTCACTGGATCACCAGGACCACCAGTATGTTACAAAAACTTAATTAAAAAAATGTAAAAAACAAATGTAATAAAAAAAAACTTAATTACTTAATTATTCCATATCATCTTTCAATTCTGACATGTTCAGAACTTGACCTCTGACCTCTTTTTAAAGGGTCGCACAGGACCGAGAGGGTTGAAGGGAGTTCCAGGCGTCAACGGACCCCCTGTAAGAAACACTCTGGTTTTTACAAACTTCAATCCAATAATTTTAACTCTTCTTAAACAACATAATTCCAGTAATCACAAATAACTAGGAAAGTCATAGAGATTCGTAAGTCAAAAGGTGTAGGAAAATTGACTAATACCTAATGCTGATTCTCTTTTATAGGGACAACTTGGTGAGATGGGGCCAAGGGGACCACCTGGCAAACCAGTAAGTCAATGTTTTATTTCCCCAAAAAAATCCTAAAAACTAAAGAGATTAGTCATATGCCATTATATATTACAGGGAGAGGAAGGGCCTGATGGTATTATCGGTATTCCTGGTGTTCCTGGACCACAGGTGCTGTGGATTATACATTTTAACTTTTGCTTTACATCGTGTATTTATGTACTCTTGGTCACCATGATTACATGCATATTATTTAACAATTAGGATCCATATTCTGGTTAATCAGTTATTCTGAGATTTCTGAAGTTTCAGTCATAGTCTCATATAATTGCTTTCATATGGACATATGGATATATAAATGAACATTGCAATCATGCTGGAAAATGTGGAATATGACCAAATGCTTAATCTGAATATTTATTTGCATGTCAGTGTAGTCATTGAGTCGGTTCTTGTCTCCTTCCTCTCCTCTCTCAAACTACTACAACTTCTGTTCATCTAACTAGACTCATTATCTTCCATTATCTATTCAGGGAAAACCAGGTGGCAATGGACCACCAGGTCAAAAAGGAGACCCTGTATGTGCATCTCGTGTCATTTCATAAAAGCTTTGAAATTACAGTCGCATTTAAAATCTCATTTTGATTTTCCCACATTTACCTGAGGCATATGTATTTCTTATTCAAACAGGGAGATACAGGAATTGAGGGAGACATTGGGAGTCCAGGACCACCGGGTATAAAAGTAAGCCTGCGGGTCACTCTTCATCAAGAATTATAAATTATTAACAATCTCTTTAGATATCTCTCATATTCTTTTGATACCTCAATGCACTTCTATGGTAATGCATCAACATACATAAAGCCACATTCTTGTTTCAGGGTGCCAATGGAAATCCAGGAAAACATGGACCCTCAGGTGATCCAGTAAGAATATTTCAAACAGATCCTTAATATTTTATATGTCTGATTGTTGTGAGACACTATATTTTAGACTGGGTTTTCTTTTGTAGAGGCTGCTGGTAAAGCAATATATTTATTTCAGTGTGTAGTTAGTAGTGCTACACAATTAATAGAAAATAAAATCTAAATTGTGATGTTGGCTCTTCCAATTATTAAAGCTTCAATTCTAATATCGAATTTCAATGTAAATTATTCAAATATACTTTCAGTGTGTTGCAGTGACGGCGCTACACCGGGGCTGGGGGGGCTATAGCCCCGTCAGAATTTTGAATAGCCCCGGTTAAGCCCCGGTTTACTCTGACGTCATCAATATCATTTATTTTCTTAGCACCCCCACATATTGGTCTAGCCCCCCCTTAGCACCGGTAGAGAAAAAATTCTGACGCCGTGCCTGGTGTGTTGTGAAAGTGAGCACATCACTCTATTTTATTTACTAGAGAAAATTATGTAATGATTTTGGGATAATTGTGTTTGCTGTCTATCTGTAAACATCAGGGTCTGAAAACGCAGCGTGGAATGAAAGGAGATCCTGGCCAAAAGGGAGATCAAGTGAGTTCACTAACATATTTGCAAAAGCCAGATGCACACTGTTTTAAGACTAAAAAAACCCTGAGAACTAGACATCAAGGGAGAACATTTTGAAAGAACTAATCTATCTTTTCTTATCTCTGGCTTCTCTTTGTCAGGGTCCTCCGGGGTTGCCAGGCAAACAGGGATTCAGAGGCAGAGGAGGGTGGTCTGGTGTACAGGGAGAGATTGGCCCTACTGGACCTGCTGGTTTACCAGGGCCCACGGTAAGCAGCAGCTACTTTTAACCGGTTAAAAACTGTCTCATTGAAAGCCAGTCACTTAGTCATTGTATTGCTTTTTCTTCAGGGCTATGATGGTCCTATTGGAGATCCGGGGAGAGAGGGAAAAGATGGACTTAAGGTACAGTACTGTCATTCTCTGTTTGTCAAAGGAATCTATCATAATGCGCTATTACAGTTATCTTGTATATAAATGGCATCTTTAGGGAGAGAGAGGCCCCCCTGGTATCCAAGGTGTTCCTGGAACACGAGGTGACAAGGTGATAATTGCTCAAAATGTCTTCTTGACAAGAGTCATATATTAGATTTCTCATACATAAACAATTTCAATAAGATTATTTTACTTCAATAGAGTCGGACTGGCCAAGGGGGATTTGCTGGTTTTCTAGGACCTTTGGTAAGTATGATTTCTTAAATAAAGCTGCAAGACATAATTACAAGGGCAAGAACACCAATTGTTGAAATGAAATCATTGAGTAGATTTGTTTTATCATAGCACCCCTAGTGGTAATTTTAGAAAAAGTACTTCAGATTCCACTGAGCGGTACGGTTCGGTACAGTACAGTACGGTACGCAATTATTTCCGTTTGCACTGTCAGAAGTTGTGAATGGTACCAAAATAGCTAACCGTACCTTTCCACTTTTTTGGTACCCTTCCGTTGGGGTACCTAGCACAGCAAAGGGTACCAAAAGGGTGGAGCTAAACTCACCGCAGAACGTTGATTGGTTGACTAGAATCATCACTTTTGCGTGATACAAGGGGATAAAGCTTCCCCTTCACTCGTCCCGGTCTGCTGTCAATGAGTATTGGGCTCATTTACATCAGAGTGCGCAAACACAAAAAAAATATAACCGTGTATTTTATAATTTTATATTTTCACACAGACAATATCCGTTTCTCAATATGCGTTCTTGTCTGTTCTTGTGGACTTGTGAAACGTCATTGCCCAAAAACCCGTGTAATTTTCTAAATATTACTGTTATTGTGTCATGAAATGTTGTTTTAAGAGTTTTTCAGAAAATTAGAAAAAGAATTTGAAAATTTGCGAGATACAATTAGTTTTGGGTTGGCTATATTTAACAGGCATTCGTGGTCTCATGAATCTATTATTTGTTCCTGGTCATATCGTTTTGGCTGAGCACAAAGTTATGTTTAACTTTATATATTTAATTTGAACTTTACCGTAGTACAGCGCTGACTTTGTAGCATACGTTTGACTGAACGGTTTGCTTTTGTCTTTATTTCCTCTTATATAAGCCTCTTATACTTTGTACTTATACTTTTATAATGGCTATTATTGTAAAACGGACATTTAACAAAAAGAGGCAGAGTTGTGCTTATTGTCGCGGTTCATCGTCAATCGCTACTTTCCGGCATACACCACGCCTACCAAGGGTACTACTGGAAGTGGAAACGCAAGCCTGATCAGGGTTACCCATACCGAATCGTACTGTACTGAACTGTACTGTACCGTACCGCTCAGTGGAAACGAGCCAAAACTCTATGCACAGCTTCAGCTTTTTTAGTATCATTGATATACTACTATAATTTTTGTTAATATTTTGAAGTAGATTATATTTTAATAATTATTGTTTTAATAATTTTGTTGTGTGTTTTTGTGATTTTTTTATTCGTTTTTTTAATATGTCTATATAGTTTTTAGTTTTAGTTCAGTAGATTTACCATTACCTATGGCTATTACCTAAACCCACTGTTACGTTTGACCAGTAGGTGGCACTGTAAATAAATTTACATGGTATTTACAGACCACTGTGGCAATAATACACTTCACCAAAGGTTATTTATTTATTTAATTTTTCATTACCACAATTCTGGGGCCTATAGACTTTAAATTATTAAGAAAACTAAAAAATATTCATATTCAAATATAATTTCATAAAATTCCAAACAATTTTTTTATATTACATGACACCCAGTTCTTTAGATCAGACTTCATCCAAATTTGGATATTTATTTTTTTCTGTGCTCTTTTGTTGCAATTGGCAGTGAATTTTATGTGACTAGTTCAGTCTTGATAGTTTTTTTTAAATATATTGTGTTGTGTTCTGTTTTCTAAAAAATAAGAAAACAGATGCCTATGTACCTTGGCCAAAAGAGAGAAACCAAATGTTTGTTTTATAGGGTGAGATGGGAAAATCAGGAGAACCAGGACCTGAAGGAGAACCCGGTATTAAGGTTCCCTTGTACATCAAATCATTACCTTTTAAATACAAATATAAAACAATTCATGCAATGACTGGCATTATTTGGTAAGGTTTGATCATGATTTCCTCGTTCCTTTGGTCAGAATTATTTCGGTTACAACAGTAAATCTCATTCACACACAAGGCCTAATTAACCCTATATATCAGGTTGCTTGCATTTTTCATTTTTTAATGGGACAGGGTAGACCAGGAGTCCCTGGAGGAACCGGATTTAAAGGTCAAAAGGTAAATTGCCAGCATAGGTACAACAAACAGCATAGCATTGATTAACTACAGCATTGACTAAGGTGGATTATCATGTTATCTTATCTAAGTCATGATGTTTATCATCATTTAGGGACTGCAGGGTGTTTCAGGGAGTAGAGGACAGGATGGCACTCACGGAGCACCTGTAAGAGCCACACATACACAGTTTTATATAGAATGTCCTGTTAGTTTGCTTCATTAGCCATTAAGAGTAAATTGTGTTATAGGGATCTGTTGGACCACATGGATCAGATGGAGATAGAGGACCTCAGGGTCCCCGGGTAACACCTTGTCTTATTTTCTTTTATGCTTTGTTAGACAATCTTTGCACTGAGATGGACAAAACAACTGATTAAATATGATGTCTGAACAGGGTTTACAGGGAAGGAGTGGTGCATCAGGAATCCAAGGTCCCGTTGGAAAAAGTGTGAGTTTTATTTTCCTTTCCTGGATTTCCAAACTCTTCAGTCTCTTAGTTATGTAACTCTCCATCTTGTGGTATATTTAGCTGTTAAAAATGTTATAGTTTGCCAATTCTGACATTACTGTCTAAGAATATGACCTCCAGCACAATGCTATTAAATAACTTTTTAAAGGGGGAACCAGGGAGCCGGGGTCTTGCTGGCAGTTCTGGAAAGCCTGGAATCAGAGTAAGTAATGATTTCATAAAATTCCAAACAATTTTTTTATATTACATGACACCCAGTTCTTTAGATCAGACTTCATCCAAATTTGGATATTTATTTTTTTCTGTGCTCTTTTGTTGCAATTGGCAGTGAATTTTATGTGACTAGTTCAGTCTTGATAGTTTTTTTAAAATATATTGTGTTGTGTTCTGTTTTCCTCAGGGTGTCAAAGGCAGAGAGGGTTCAGTAGGGTTTCATGGCAGTCATGGGGAGAAGGTTAGTGTTTTTTTTTAATGTATCAGTCACGTCATGTGATGCACCATATGATGAAAAAATGTAGTGCAATAAAAAGCTGAAAACATTATTAGCCACATTTAACAGAAATCAGCAGCAGAAGCAAAAGTTTCCTTTCATTCTTGCATTTAAATCAAACCTCCTTTCATTCACAAGCCACATGTTCATCTGTCTGTTCTCTTCTTATAATTTATATCCAAATGCATTTGACAATCTTTTCATTTGATATTAGGGGAAAAATGGCCCTGAGGGGCCCAAAGGAAAACCCGGTCAGCAAGTAAGTGCCTTATAGGTTATATATACAGTATATATATATATATATATATATTCCTCATTCATTAACATTTAAACATTAGGCTATCAATTTCTCTATTTAGGGTCCTCGAGGCCTACCAGGAGAGAAGGGCTACAAAGGACCTGCTGTAAGACATACATGTAACACACATGCACTTTTTTGGACTCTTTTTGCCATGATGCAATAGCAGTAATATTACTATGTGTTTATCCAGTGTGTAATGATGAAACATTTGTAAATGTAATCTTCTAAAGGGCCCACAAGGAAATATAGGCCAGTGGGGTGAGACAGGTCTGCAGGGGCCGGTAGGAAATCAAGGGCCCAGAGGACCACCTGGGCTGCATGGAGTGACTGGGTACCCAGTATGTGTTTTTGGTTTATTTGGTTTATTGTTGCGAGGACTATGGGCAAGGTTTCAGCTTTAATCCCATATTGTATTCTTTGACTTTCAGGGTAAAGATGGACTACCTGGACCCCTCGGACCTCCAGGAGATAAGGGCAATAAGGTGGACTGTTTTTTGTTTTTCTAGTTTTATCTTCATTATAATTATGTAAAATGTATTGGTTCTTCCATTGTGGCTTTGTATGAGACCTTTTGTTTATAAATGTATTGGCCAAAGGGACTGAGAGGAGCCAGTGGACTGAAGGGAGTTGCCGGTATTGATGGTGAGGAGGTAGATTGCTTATAAATCTTGATTATGTACGGTAGTTTGTCTAATCGATCAATATGAAATTCTGCTTTTATAAATATTCATATAATGCTAAAATATATGATTTGATTCTCCTAAATAGTTTGTTTGAGAACTGTCTACATTTACACTACCTTTTAAATGTTTGGGTCAATAAGGATCATGTGACACTTAAAGACTGGAGTAATGGCAGCTGAAAATCCAGCTTTGCCATCACAGAAATAAATTACATTTAAAAATATATTAAAACAGAAAACAGTTATTTTTAGTTGTAAAAATATTTACACAATATTACTGTTTTTACTGTATATTTGAGCAAATAAATGCAGTCTTGGTGAGCATAAGAGGCTTCTTTCAAAAACATTTAAAAAATATTTTGAACAGTAGTGTATATTTACAGTACTTAGTATTATCATAAAAGTTCTGATTATGAAACATCTCATATGTTCCATACATGCAGAAATAGGCTATACAAACATCATTGGGGAAGCTGAGGGATGTCTTGCATAACAATACTTAAATGTGATCTAAATTTATATTACCAGCTGGTTCTAATGCAGTGACATACTTCATGAAATCCGGAGCAAAACCGAGCCACACTGAGGACTACAGTTACCTCACTAACTCCAATCAGGGCCAGTCACTGTCACCATGGCAACCTAATGTCACATCCCTTTGTTCACTCACTTAACACCTGACATGACCCTACAAGATAGGTGTAAATTAAACTGGAACTGGCAGAGAAGATAAAAATATGAAACACATTCAAGGTTTATGTGAAATCACATGACTACAACTATAGATTGCAGTGTTCCATTTAGAATAATAAACTCCTGTCCATGTGTTTCCTGTGTTTTGGAACACGGTAGCTAGTTTCTAACTGGTCATGCTAAACCAAGCTTGGTAGCTGGTTTGCTGATTGCCCAAGATGATCCACCAGTGTGGACCTATTAGAAACCAAAACACATCGACCTGGTGAGCATAAGAGGCTTCTTTCAAAAACATTAAAAAATCCTGGCAAATTTTTAGTGGTAGATAAATTGTATTAAATAAGATGGGTAATTTTTTTTTTAGGGCCCAATGGGTGAAACTGGACCAGTTGGACCAGTAGGAAGTAAAGGCTTGCCTGTGAGTACAAATTCTCTGTTGCTATATGTTTGCCATCTCCATTTCATATATGTACGTTGTGTTATGGTGTTTTATGTAAATGATACACAGGACAGAACTGTCGGTTGTAGGGTGAGAAGGCTAAAGAAGGATCTTTTGGTGATCGTGGCCCAAAAGGAATCCAAGGAGAGAGTGGAAATCGAGGACCACCTGGAGTCAAAGGACCAAAAGGACAAGAAGTAAGAATATTGATTAGATTTTTTGATTATGTCTTACCATAAATTATTAACAAAAAGATGTTGAATGTTTGTTTTTTGTCAGGGGTCGAGTGGTGCCCCGGGGCAGAAGGGAGATCCTGGATCCCCTGGTGAAAAAGTGAGTTTTTTGATGAAGTTTGCACAAGTGTTTGAGTGAAATAGTCAAATGCATTGTAATATTCTTATTATTGACATGTTTCTGAGTGTTTTTGTTTTTTGCTCAGGGTCAGCCAGGTGTGAGAGGTCACTCGGGTTTGGTTGGAAAATACGGTCCTGGGGGGAACATGGGAGAATCTGGTGAAAAAGGCGACAAAGGTCTATGTGGACTTGTTGTGAGTACCACTTCCTCTTTTACAGCCAATGAAGCTAATGAAGAAATAGATTTATTTAGTTTATTTCAGTGTTCTATGGATATCATAGGGCGCGACAGGAACAAATGGGCCTCCAGGTCCAAATGGTGCTATTGGGTTACCGGTAAGTTAGGTTTGATATATTTGATGTATGTGATTAGATGTGATGTGAATTGGCATTAATTTATTCCATTCAAATTTAGGGTTTGCCAGGAAAAGAAGGATTTGTTGGAAAAACTGGAAAACATGGACCAAAAGTATGTTTTTTAATCTTTTTTACTGATGTCATGTGATGCCATATTTACCAAAATATCTTTTTTTTCTTCTTCTTTTTTTTTTTGGTATAAAATACATTAGATGATCACTCTGAGTTATTCACCTATGACTTACTGGTGATAGGATGGGATAAAAGGTATGCTCTGTCACACTATCATAGGAGTAAGTGCCTATGTTATTTTTGTCCCCTGTAGGGAGAGCCTGGAGTTAAAGGGAATCCAGGCGGCCATGGGAAGATCGGATCAATTGTAGGTTTTTACCTTTGAAGATACATGGTTGAAAAAGGTTGTCTGGTCCTGCTGACCTGAATTTTTTATGTTGTTTACAGGGTGTTTCAGGTCCAAGTGGGAAGAAAGGAGAGCCTGGAACAAGAGGCATAATGGTGAGATAACACTTTACACCCAGATTGGTTTCCAAATTAAATAACAAAATATGAAGCATTTGCCATTCAAAACAGGAAAAAGACATTTCACAGTGGTATACATTCAAATTTACAGTGTTTAAATATTTAAATGAGCTATACTCCTTTTTAGGGACCAATGGGTCAGCCAGGAGCTGTGGGTCCTCATGGACTAAAGGGAAAACCAGGATCTTCAGGACCTCCAGGGGAAAAAGGATTCAAGGGTCAACCAGGGCCAAAAGTCAGTGGCTCAATATTTTACAGAAGTATCATTGAATCTTGTCATACGTTACTGCATGTTTTATGACTAGAATATGTTATTCATTATTATATTTTACTGTAATATCTGCACCAAAAACACATTACAACAAGCCCACCCAGAACAAGTGTTTTTGTGATTCTTTCACACAGGGAATGAGCGGTTCTCCCGGAAGGAGAGGAAGTAAAGGTGTTTCAGGAAAGCCAGTGGGTTCATGCATTTTTTTAGACTTTTTACCTTGATAATCTATAGCTTTAATGCAATTATTTCATATTTTGCCTACACAAACAAATAAAACATTCATGCATATGATTTATTATTATCTAGGGACCTCAAGGACCAAAAGGGAAACATGGCCATCCTGGTCTCCCTGGAAAGCTGGCAAGTATCCTTAATACAAATGTCTAAACTCTTCTGACTATTATATGATTGTGCCAAATGTGATTGTCTTTTACACTAACTCTATTTAAGGGACGTAGTGGTACAGATGGCCTGCTTGGAGTTATAGGCACTGAGGGCGACCCAGTGAGTAGCTTGACCTTATTCACTATTCACATTTTATAGTGGTGCTAGCCAATGCAAAACTCGCTACCACAATGCTAAGGTGTTGCGGGTGGTTCCTATGAAGTTGCTAAGGTGTTCTGAATGGTTGCCATGTGGTTACTAGGGTGTTTTGGGTCATTGCTGGGATTTCTGGCCCAAGCAGTGTAGAATCGTTTTATGGCAAATGGCAGATTTAGCATGAAAGTGAGCATTTACTACCTTATTGCACAAATTCCAGGGTGACATTGGATTCCGAGGACCTCCAGGGAAACCAGGTCCTTCAGGTAGTGCTGTAAGTAAGTTTGTTTTATACAGACTATTTGAATGATTGATTATAAAGCATGTTTGTTGTTATATAATATGGTCATGATTTGTGGCATGGTTTCAAATACAAATTCACAGGGTGCCCCAGGAACACCGGGTTTGCAAGGGAGTCAAGGACTACCTGGACCAAAAGTAATTTTCATTCGGACTCTTAAATAAATGGTTCCTACTACAGTCAATTTACCAGCCTCTCCATCACAGGGCTCTGAAGGACCCAAAGGGAAACCAGGGCCCACCGGGCTGATGGGACCAAAGGTAATTAAATCAAAGTCATTGTTTTGCCTTCTACAATCCATAAGGATTTCAATTTTTTGTATGTTATTTTTTGGTTAAAACTTAGGGGATTCTGGGACTTCAAGGTGAAAAGGGAGATGTCGGACAAAAAGGACCAAAGGTACCACTGTATCCATTGACTATAGACAATTGTTTTAGCATTCTTAACTTTATAAAGCATGACATAAGAAATAATAGTAAGAAAAATCTAATTGTTTGAAAAATGAAATATTTAAAAAAATCTAATTTTATTGAACCTTCAGAAGAAAACAGATCTTTTTTATTTTTTTTTATTAGTATCATATTGTATTTGCTCATGTAGTATGATTCAGGAGAATATGGAGTTCATACTCGAGAAGGAAAAAAACACCCCAGTTTTATTCAGAGGCCCAAACTGAGCAAAAATATGCAATTTGGTGCAGTAGCTGATATTTCTATGGCCAGAAATTAAGATGTAATTGGAATTATACAAAAAGGCCTTTTAAAAATATGTCAGTCAGACAACAGAAAGCATATAGTAGTTCCCTTTCATGGGAACTTCGAACTGCGTCCTCTAGGGGTCGCTATGGGGAACACCTCGTCGTGACCCGTGTCTGAAGCATACATTGAAAAAACACCAACTCGTTGGCCGGCGACAGCCATGACGTCACTACCGGTGCGAGTATAGTATAAATAGGTGCCGGGAGCACACATCATTCTCTTCTTCGTCTTCATTGACTGTTTTGTTTGAAGCGT
>NW_015536549.1:1108730-1113487 GCF_001515605.1 Sinocyclocheilus anshuiensis
GTCTCAGGTTACTTATGTAACCATGGTTCCCTGAGTAGGGAACGAGACATTGCATCCTCTAGGTTTCTTGCCATGCTGCGGACGCAAGCTTCAGACGAAGAAGTGAATGATGTGTGCTCCCGGCGCCTATTTATACTATAGTCGCACCGGTAGTGACGTCATGGCTGTCGCCGGCCAACGAGTTGGTGTTTTTTCAATGTATGCTTCAGACACGGGTCACGACGAGGCGTTCCCCATAGCGACCCCTAGAGGACGCAGTGTCTCGTTCCCTACTCAGGGAACCATGGTTACATAAGTAACCTGAGACGATTGTGTACAGTAGGTTTTTCAGCAAAGTTTTGATCATATTGATCATTTAAAGGCCTTGCTCATTGCTCATTAATGCAATTTATAGGGCCATGTTGGTATTAGAGGATTGCAAGGGCCCATTGGACCACCAGGAGAAAAGGTAAGTTCAAATTAAAGATAGAAAGCACATCAAAAAAACAACCAATTGCTTTTTTTTTTCACTATTTACAAATGTTTTCCTTCATCTGGCAGGGAAAGCAAGGTGTTCCAGGGTACAAGGGACGTCCTGGGTCAAAAGGTATACAGGTAAATAACGGCCTGCAGTATTTTGTGGACATATTTACTTTAATCTTTTGTTTCTTTATTCATAAATATGTTGTTTGTTGCAGGGCGAAGCTGGTGCTAGTGGGCCTTCTGGTGGCAAAGGATTCCCTGGTTCACCTGTACGTCTCTTTGTAAACTCACTGACCAGCTTTATCTGCTTTAGAACAATAGCATAGATCACACAGTCTTGTTTCGCTCTACAGGGTCCATCTGGAAGGAAGGTGTGTACTGAAATTGCAGGTGTGATTGTAATTTATATAGCTCTGCTTATCTTTGCCCTGTACCTGAACCAGGTAGGTACAGTGTAGATACAGATCTTATTACAGTCAGACTGACCTGGGTCACCGTGATTTTGCCAAGCGAGACATGTTCATGGATCAACATCTTTTGTTGTTCCTGGGTCAACATTATTGTCCAAAAATATATACCTAACCCTATCCCTACCCCTAAACCTAACCCTACCCATAATTTATCCCTAAAATCAGAGGGAAATGATGGTTGAATAACAAGGGTGTAGAAGCACCTAACTCTGGTTGTAAGGCTAAAATTGACATTTCCTGTAAACTTATCCCTCAGTTCTGATTGGTTGATTTGAATGTTGTTCCAGGATCAACATGGATGTTGATCCAGGAACATGTTTCACTTGGTGAAATCACGTTCACCGAATGACCTGGCCCTGGCAGGCAGTATTCAAATGGTCACAATGAAACATTGAAAATATGGGATTTAAAATATGATTGAGACCTCAAAATATATTAAGTTAGCAAGTTATGAATTAAAAAGGTAAAGAAAAGAGAAGTTATGGTGAAATTCTTTTTTAGGTCACTTATCAAAAATCGGAAAATACCTTTTTTGTTGTTGTTGTTGCTAAAAACATTTTTCAGGTCTAAGAGTTGTTTTTTTTTTTTAAACCCATTATTTATAAACACCACTGTTTAAAAGTTTTAGGTTAGATATTGCTTGATTGCTTGATTGATTGATTGATTTATTGATTGATTGATTGGGTCTTTTTCTGTTTGTTTATTTATTTATTTTTTAACCTCTCTGAAGGTTTCCCAATCTGAGTGGTTCAAAACTTAAAACTTTTATATACTGTATGCAATCTGAACAAACAACAAATGATCATACAGTTTTTTTTTTAAATATATGTGTTGATTAAAAGCTATATAATATCCACAATATAAAACAGTCACACCCACTCACCATTGAACAGCTAAGGTTCGACCCTTTTTTAAAAAGCTTAATAGAGTTAAATGTGCTTTCTTAAGTATTGTTCATATCAACAGGGTATGAAAGGAGTTCAGGGAATATCAGGACAAAAAGGTGTGAAAGGTCGGAGAGGACCACCTGTAAGTGGAATAGTTTTCCTGCATGTGACTTTAATTTCACACTTTAACTTTAATTTCACTTTAATGTCATACTTATTTTATTCCTTTTTAAGAGATGATGTGTCTTAATCTGTTTATATCCTGACTCGATTGCATCATCTAACAAGGGAAAACCAGGCATTCCCAGCCAGCAGATACCAGGGCACAATACTCCACCTCATGCTCAGAAAAGAGGATCACAAAATGTTGGTACAAACTCAAGCAGTCAACCTTGGTTTGTTGAGCACTGAAACACTTTTATTGTCAAATATAGAGGGAAAGGTGGGGTTGGGTAGCAGAAAGACCTAAGGTGAAGGTTTTAATATATTGATTGATTGTCTTTGCACATTCTTTTCAGAAAGCACGGTTATTATCCAGGATGTCTCGATTTGATGACCCTGAAGATGAGATTGAGGAAGGAACCAAAGACAACCCAGCAACCACCTGCAGAGAGCTGAGTCTCATCCAGCCTCACCTCAGAGATGGTGAGCAGAAAACCACTTGGAACTTCAGACCCAAAAATGTGGCTCTTGTTTTTAAAAATTGAAATCATAGAGAAGGACATTTTTAATTTACTGTCCTGTCCTGTCCTGTTTATAGGGCTCTACTACATTGATCCAAACCACGGATGTCCGATTGATGCTCTCCGTGTGTTCTGTAATTTTACTGCTGGTGGTCTAACTTGTGTGTCTCCTGTCCAGTCTAAAGTAAGAGGACTTTCACAGTCCGTCTCCTTTGGTGATTCTAAGACATGTAAACTGATGTTTTTCTTTACTCTGAGATGCCTAAAAGTGGGATTAAAAACTGTAAGATATTATTGACTCAAAATCTGAAAGATATTTATTGCCCATTATTATTGCACTTAGTTTCCAATCTTAAAAATGAACGTTCCAAAAAGGAATACACATAAGAACCACTTTTGTTTTCCCAATGAACTTTTCAGTAAACAGTTCTTAAAAGAACCATTTTTTCTTAGTGTGAAGAACATTTTAATAATCTAAAGAACCTTTTTCCACTAAAAAGAAACTTTTGTGGAATGAAAAGGTTCCATGTATGTTAAAGGTTCTTCATGGAACCATATGGCAATAAAGAACCTTTATTTTAAAGAAATGTACCAGTCCAGCTAGACACAGAATAATACAATAACATATGGACACAGACACAGAATAACATATGCACAGTTGTTTTGTTGAATATAATACTATATTTGTGTGTACATTTGTGGTGGTTTTGTCAGATTTCAGGGATGTGGCTATCAGCGGACAGATCTAAAAAGTGGTTTAGTGAGCTTGATAGAGGCTTCAAGGTAAAGAACTTACTGAATTTCATAAGATGATGTAATTTCTTGTTAATTTACTAACACTGTGTTTTTTGTTGCTATGGAAACTATGCTGTGAATATCATCATTTTTATTAAGAATGGCAGGCATCTTAATGAATGTAATTTTCTGATTATTGCACTCCACAGTTTGAGTACAGAGATCTTAATGTTGTCCAACTACGATTCCTATGGTTGCACAGCAACTCTGCCACACAAAGCATCAGCCTGACATGTCCTAAAAAGCACAGCCCCACTTCTAAACACATGGATACCGCCAAGAGGGTGTTACGCTTACGGGGAGACTCCAATGAAGAAATCCATCCATCCCATGTCATCATATCACAACATGGTTGTGAGGTTAGAAGTAATCTTAGGGCATGTAATTAGTGCAAGACACTTGACAACAACTTTTCTAAATGAGAAGTTTCCAAAAATGGCACATAACCAAACCATGTAAGGTAAAGTAAAGCTATTCTATAACAGGAGGTCACCCAAAAGTATTTCCCCTGCCTTATCTTTGCAGGTAACAGCACAGGTGAGGGTTCTGGGGAATTCAGAGCTTCACGGAGGAGACGTGCAACTACTTCCCATAAGAGATGTTCTTTTGCAGGGCGGAGGAGAAACCTGGGAAGGAGATTCGAGCATCATCCTTGGACATTTGTGCTTTTTATAGCATCTTTCCAAAAATAGATGCCATTCACAGAGCACCTGGGAGAAATGCATTGTTACCAGGACATACTGTACAATTAGACTTAGTATTGTATTATTATAGGGTACTTCATGATTTCCAACGTAGCTGAATTTGTGCTCTGGGTTTCAGTTTTTCAGATTTGCAGTAGACTGCAATAGTGGTGCAATAACTGTGTGTGTGTAGGAAGTTTATTTAGACTTGTCTTAGTGGGTTGTGAGTATTTATGATAATGATTTATTTATGCAAAGTTGTAAGAATTTGTTACAAAGGACAATGTGTTTATTAAACCTTTACACTGTGCCTTAATTTTTTTAACTGATATTAAATAATAAAAACCTTACAGGGCATTTGTACTTTATATATATATATATATATATATATATATATTGCAAAAATGTTCTGTTTCTTCTGAGAAATGGGCCATGAAATGTCCTGTATTTTTTCCATCTTCCTAAATGATGCAATGAACAACCCCTGGATGACTAAAGCGGCTTTTTACTGCTTTTTTATAACTAGGCAAAATTATTAATTATACTTATTAACATTCCCTCCGTCATTCTTGAGACGTGGGACAAAACAGGTCCAGCAAGGGTAACTACTATTAGCTTTAAAAATAAAAAATATTTTCAATTTTAAATGTCATTAGGGATTAATAATAGAATGTATTTAACACAATTATCACCTTCAATTTAATTTTCTCATTATTATACCAAATCTATGTTACTTTTGTCACAGCCATGATATGTCAACACCATCTTCCAATTTCT
>NW_015536549.1:1113539-1113943 GCF_001515605.1 Sinocyclocheilus anshuiensis
AAACATTTTGTCCACAGAGAAGGGTTCAATCATTCATATGCAATAAAATGGATAAACATGCTTTTTTAATGATGAAAAATAACTTGTTTTATCAAAATCAACACTTAATAATATCTCCTATCAAATCAAGGTTGTTTTTTAATGACACATGCATGTTTCATAAGATTTTAAAGTTGCGTCCCCACTTTTTGTCAACACCGTCAGACAATCAATAAAATGTAATAAAATCAGGGAATATCAGGGGCAGCTGTCACTCTAAAGGACCCCCTTGCCACATTTCACCTCTGCAGAGTACAGCAGTGTCAGACAGGCTCTGCTAAGTTTTAGTTTTAGAATATTTTAAATCCTAATGTTAATATTTCATGTGTCACAGCCATGATATGTCAACACCATCTTCCAATTTC
>NW_015536549.1:1113983-1115640 GCF_001515605.1 Sinocyclocheilus anshuiensis
GTTTTGTCCCACTTCTCAAGATGACTGCCCTACCAACACGTATCGCACAGACGTACTTAATAGGCTTCATTTGTTTTTTTCTGTTTCTGGGGGAATATTCTTGAAAGGTTTTGAGATTCATGTATTTATTCAACACATTACATCTCTGAGAAGAGTGAGATAACCAGACATTACATAAACTAGGCAACGCTGTAAGGTATTGATTGATACGGTTACTGTACATTTACGGTCGAAGCAGCTCGTCCAATCAGATGGCGTTTCGAAGCAGTCTCCGCCCCGGTAGAGACGAGCGCCTGTTGTTTCAGTTGATTTCAAAAAGGACTTTGATTTCAGCAGCAGGCCTGATCCTGCTTGCTGTCACACGGTTCTTGTTCTGTCACACTGATATTGTTCAATCACGCGGCGTCGCCAGCGTCAACATTCACCGAGTTTGTCTTCAGAAAGCGGAATTGATTATTACAGACGTGTGTTTTTAGGAAGAAGCACAAGTAAGTGATCTAAACGTTCGTTTATTGTCTTTCTTTAACGGAGCCTGTAAAACATTTTCTGGTAAATGAACGACTTGTGTGTACAATAACCGTATCGAAACCCCTCAAAAATCGTTATGCTAATTTAGTGTAATGTAGCTATAACTCCGTTTTAGGGTTAAAGCTTGAGTCATTTGAATTAACGTTTATTCTATTAACTAACTAGGGTCTTTTTTTTAAATCTTACTAGTATACTAGTACTTATTTATTTTTAGTAATTAATTAAATAGTGAATAGTAAGTTTGTCACTTATGGTACGTGTTCCTTTTCTACTACTATCCAAATAATGACAATTAACTAACGTTATTCCTTTGTTACTGATAACGCACATTTTTGTGTTTGATTTTTATGAGGATCTGTGGTTTAGGGCTGGGTTTTGACACAAATTTCACGATTCGATTGGCTTCTCATTCTCAAGCTTGCGATTCGATTCGATTACTGATTCGGTTCGATTCAATATCGATTATTTTGGATATATATCAGGTACAGTACATACCAAATTTTCTCAAGGAAAAGAAATCTCTCAACTAATGCTGTAAAATATACATGAGAGTCAGTTGGTACTACATTACTATAATATTGAAAGTTACAATTGACTGATTTGTTAAAATTACACTTAATGAAGTTTTTAAAATAATAAAGTTACAATTACATAATAATATTTCTACTTCAATTCGTTTTTTAAATATAAACATAATGGTGGCTGTCATAAAATCTTGATGGATTTATTCAAACATAAATTAAACATTGAACAGTAAAATTTATAATGGATATGTTATATGGTGTATATATTTAGCAAAATGCCCCTCTCTACAGTTTATTTTTCTAGCTGACTAATGAGTTTATGGGCACCGAATATGTTGTTCTGAGGTAAATGTGACGGTGCCTGACATTGTTTACAAGCCGTTATATTGACGTCTTTGCGCGGCTGAAACACTGATTGAGCGATTACATGAGACAGGATACGGATTGTAAAGTTGTACTTTTTCTTTTAACTTACCTTCGGATGTTTAGTCATGTTTATTTTGTGCTGAAACTGGTCTTAAAAGGTTAGTTCACCCAAAAATGTAATTCTGTCATTAATTACTCACCCTCATGTCGTTTCAAACCCGTAAGACCTTCGTTCATCT
>NW_015536549.1:1115676-1116581 GCF_001515605.1 Sinocyclocheilus anshuiensis
AGACTTTATTCAACAATTCGTCTCCTCTGCATCACCCTGGTGCCATTTTGGAGAATATCCGCTGGACGTAAAACAACGTATGCTGTTCTGTGTCAGCTGCACCACGCGGATACGCTGTTTCCGTTCAGATCAAATCACAACAACATAGGAAACAGATCCGGCGTGACGGAGTTCGATAGTATTTTGTCGCGCCACGCCACTCATCTCCGGTGTAGACACGGTGTAACATTGGTTTTGCTTTGTTTCACAGAACTAATCGTTGCCTGGGTTGCGTACATATGTGTGGGGCAGAGCTATCAAAATAGGGGCGAGACCCTTTTGGGGTAGGGGCGTGTTTGTTTTGGTGATTTCAAATGTCAACACTGGCTACCAGAAATTGCTTACCCCACCTTTAATGTGGAGGAGATGATTAGTTCACATGCGCCTTGTGCTGCCGCGTCTGTTGAATTGAGGCGCTACAGCAATCTGTCACTCCACATTAAACAGTGCCAAAACGGCATTTATTGTTTGAATACTGCAATACAACGGACAGAATTTGAAATCTGAGACATTGTTTCATATTAAAAGTACCAACGCACAATGCTCATTGCGATTTACTGGATAGGAGGTGCACTTCAATGTTCCATCCATTAACTGAAAACAGGCTAGACTAATCTAGACCGCGCTTTTTCTGTTGCGGCTCCTGCACTCTGGAATGTGTTATCATTATCTATAAAATCCTCGGCAAGCATGGACATTTTTAAAAAGGACTTGAAGACCTACTTATTTTATCAAGCTTTCGGCGCTTGATTAGGTCGGAGAATTGTGAGGGATTGGCTGTATGTTTTTTCTTGATGTTATGTCTCGTTGTTATTTTATGTTTGCATGAATTTTAGTATTATTTATGGACAGCACTTTGGTCCCTT
>NW_015536549.1:1117139-1117732 GCF_001515605.1 Sinocyclocheilus anshuiensis
GTCATGACTCATGTTTATTTTGGGCTGAAACTGGTATTAATGTGGAGGAGATGATTAGTTCACATGCGCCTTGTGCTGCCGCGTCTGTTGAATTGAGGCGCTACAGCAATCTGTCACTCCACATTAAACAGTGCCAAAACGGCATTTATTGTTTGAATACTGCAATACAATGGTCAGAATTTGAAATCTGAGACTTTGTTTCATATTAAAAGTACCAACGCACAATGCTTATTGCGATATATTGGATGGGAAGTGCCCTTCAACGTTCCGTCCATTAACTGAACATAGGCTAGACTAATCGATTCTTGTGATCTAAGAATCGATATCGTTCCGTAAAAATGAGAATCGATTAATATCGAGATACCGATATTTTTTACCCAGCCCTACTGTGGTTCAGATATCAACTACTCATCTAGCCTGAC
Source organism: Sinocyclocheilus anshuiensis (assembly GCF_001515605.1). Taxonomy (NCBI): domain Eukaryota; kingdom Metazoa; phylum Chordata; class Actinopteri; order Cypriniformes; family Cyprinidae; genus Sinocyclocheilus; species Sinocyclocheilus anshuiensis. The sequence continues at coordinate 1,117,562 of NW_015536549.1, forward strand.
TAACACTGTATTCAGGTTATTTTGATACCAGTTGGTATCACAAGGGAGACTATTCTACGGTGGCCGAGAAGTGCAAAACAAATCACAATTCTGGAAACAAAATAACAAATTACAAACGCAAATGCAAGTCTAAAAAACAAAATAACAATTTAGAAAACAAAATTCTGGAAC
>NW_015536549.1:1117764-1123349 GCF_001515605.1 Sinocyclocheilus anshuiensis
CCATAGTAAGGGCAATTCATACAATACATTTAAACTGAGCTACTTTAATACCATCTCCGAACTTTCTACCACGACTCTGCTGTTCTTCGGCTGGTTCTTCCCTGTATACGTTGATTGACAGATATCTCGTCCAGTCAGCGGTGAGTAATCCCAAACCAATGGCGCTGTCTCAAACTATACCTATCTCTTCCGGTTTGTCTGATTTGTCGTTGTGTTTTCTGACTTGTTAATTTGCTTTCGGACTTGTCGTTGTGTTTTCTGATTTGTTATTTTGTTTTCGAATTTGTCAATGTGTTTTCTGACTTGTTATAATGTTTTCTGAATTGTTATTTTGTTTTTTAGACTTGCATTTGCGTTTGTAATTTGTTATTTTGTTTTCAGAATTGTGATTTGTTTTGCTCGGCCACCGTACTATTCCTTAAATAACCTTACTTATTTCTTAGTTGCTAATAAACATCTTCTCACTAATTACAGTTTTGTCTGTTATATTCAATGACTAGTCAGAATGACTACTTTTAAAGTTCAATTAAAATCTTACTAGTAAGATTAAAAATAAAAAAAATTTCAGTAAGATTAAAAATAATCTTGATGCAATCAAGATTAACATTCTTAGAATTGTGTACTTTAAATGGCTATGAATTCAATTATACTCCAATGCATAAGAATGAAATTTGCTCTTGGTGTTGGATTTTCAGCAGCAGGATGGTGAATGAGGGTGCTGGCGGCCCACGCAGTCGCAGGGGGTCTCATAAGGTGGTTCCGTCCTCAGACCAGGATGGCACAGGAGCCGAAAGAGCCACAGGAGAGGTGCCCTGCCCCAGTAATGGTGAGACTGAATCACTAAACAAAAAAAGTGCAGAGTATTCAAATTAGGTGGAGGCAAAACAGTCACATTAAGATTCAAATGAATAGACAGAGTTCCTCTTTTCTTAGGTCTAATGCAGGTCATTCAACTCTCACCCATTGGAATCAGTTGCAACATGTTTCACTCAGTGTCCTTACTATTTACATTACGTTACAACTTGTACAACTCATCATTTGTATGACACTGTCATACAAAAGAGTACATACCTTTGATATTATTCATTTGCAGGCTCAACAAGAGAATTTTTTTCTCTTTTTTCTTAAACAGCCTGGTCTGTTTAGGAGTTTTCAGTGAGGAAAAAAATATAATTGATTTTATGTGGTAGAAAATAGGTATATTATTAATTAAATGTTAATTTTCCTTCAAGTAAAAGGTTTTTAATTTGCGATAATAACTGAAATAATTACCAATAATAACCTTTTTTGTATTGAGGTCTTAATTGAGCTGTGTAATCATATATGCATTAAAGGGGTCATATGATGCGATTTCAATTTTTCCTTTCTCTTTGGAGTGTTACAAGCTCTTGGTGCATAAAGAAGATCTGTAAAGTTGCAAAGACTAACTTTTTCTGGGGAAGTCGTGGCCTAATGGTTAGAGAGTCGGACTCGTAACCCAAGGTTGCAGGTTCGAGTCTTGTACCGGCAGGGTAGGTGGGGGGAGTGAATATACAGCACTCTCTTCCACCTTCAATACCATGACTAAGGTGCCCTTGAGCAAGGCACTGAACCCCCAACTGCTCCCCGGGTGCCGCAGCATAAATGGCTGCCCACTGCTCTGGGTGTGTGTTCACTGCTGTGTGTGTGCACTTTGGATGGGATAAATGCAGAGCACTAATTCCGAGTATGGGTCACCATACTTGGCCACATGTCACGTCACTTTTTTTTTTTAAAGTCTCAAATCCAAAGAGATATTCTTTATGAAAGTTAAGAGTCAACCATGCCTACCTAAAACAGCTCATTCTAACACGCCCCCACATGTCTACATCACGATGTGGGAAGATTTGCATAACGCCGCCCAAATGTTCACGCAAAGAAAGGCGTAACTTTTATTCTCGCTGTAGTATTGTTGCCGCCGCCATGTCGTGACTGGATAGCTGGCCAATCAGAGCACACCTCGCTTTTTTAGAACGATGAGCTTTGTAAAAATCGACGCGTTTCAGAAAGGCGGGGCATAGAGGAGAAACAATAATGTGCATTATATGGAAATATGTTTTTTGAACCTTAAACCGCATAAACACATTACACCAAATACACAAAATAATGTTCTTTTTAGCAACGTCATATGACCCCTTTAAAGAAGAATGAGGAAACAATGGCCATGACATATTCATGTCATGGTAGTGAAACCATCAAGCTAAATTCTAGGCTTATGAACAGACTGCCATGTGATTTGCCGTGTGACCTGATTGAGAAATTGCCATGTCCTGCCCAGTACTGTTATCAATGATGCAGTCATTTCCATTAACTCAGACATGATGACACTGAAAATGCTAGAGTAGTGTTTCATTGTGCAACCTCACTGCCAAATAGATTCAGGTTAATTTCATAAGATGCTTCACAGTGTAGCGTTTGAGTTAGTGTTAGTGATTTTTAAAATTATATTTTGAAAATGTAATTGATAAAATATCACATTTTAGGGTTTTTTCAGTGGTATATACTGTAGTGCATTTTGTCAAAAGTCATCAGGTTGTACACTTACTATTAATTCATTACCTCTTAATAATCTCCCATAGATTGATATGAAGACATTGCGTTCCTCTCTGTCTTTCTTTTTACTGCATTTTAAAACTATTAATTAATTGTAATATATTTAAGTCTAGTCCATTCATTGGCTATGGGCTTTGCCTTTGACATATGTATCCATCAATGCTAATGTAAAGTCTCTCTTTCCTAAATGAAAATGACTCTTTTTCAGTCTTTAATTCTACGAAGATTAAATGGGGATTCATATTTGTATTTATATTGAATAGTAAATATTGTATCTTCATTTGGGTAAAACCTGCTGTCACCATTATATTCAGTTTAGTTATATATACCCACACAGTCACTCTTTGTCTGGTCACAGTTATGTGTATGTGTTTGCTAACACCTGTCTGCCCGCTCCTTTTGGATTTATTATTAAACTTTGTTGTGTGGAACTTTATTCATTTGCCTTCATCTGTCTGCCAGCAAACACTGTGACAGATAACCAGACCAATAAAAATGGATTATAGTGCGCGATTCGCTGCGATTGCCCGAATAAATACGGACATTCTCAGTTTCACCAAGGACTTCTACCTTCTCGCCGTCACCTGCCCTTTTGACGATGAGACCCTGAAGTCACTGTTCTGGATCGGGGCAAATTACCATCGCCCCATTGACCTCCCAGACTCCATGGCACTGAGCTGGATCATTCGGTGTCTGGAGAGCGTCCGCCCCCTATCCAAAACACAGCACGAACCAGAGCCCAGCCAGCCATTACCACCCAGCTGCACGGAGGGTCTGCCTGAACCCACCGCAGATGGAGAGCCCGAGCCAGCGCAAGGAGAAGCGACTGCGCCTGCCATCGCCCCGGAGCCAGAGGCTGTCGATGCGGCTGACCAGGTGTGTGAGCCAGCAACACCGCACGTGCCTGAGGGGATATTAGTGGAATATGAAGGGATGGATCGAAGCCCCGCCCACACTCCCACCCCTGAGGGTGAGCCACCACTGGCCTCTGGAAATGTTGTGGATTATTTCCTGGATTGTTCTGAATCGTCTGTCTTCCTGCTGGTTCCGTTCAGCCCTGCCCCTCCTGAGTCTTCTGAATTTTCAGTATCTTCTGAATCTCCTGAGCCTCCTGTGTTCCCTCCCAGCCTCCCTCTCCTGCCTCCTCTCCATATATCTGCCAGTTCTTTTGCCCTGTCTTCGCTGGTTCCTGTAAGCCTCTCAGCTCACCCTCAGTCAGCGCCATCCTGGAGCCTCTTCTCGCTATGGGTCTTTCAGTCTCCAGCTCCACCTTGGCGTGAGGATCCCCTGTCTCCGCCTCTGGTCTCTGAGGCCTGGATTCCACCTCGGCCCTTCGACCCATCGGCTCTGCCTTGGCTCCTAGCTCCCTCATCTCCACCATGGCCCGTCATCCCACTGGCTCCCTCATCCCTCCAGCTCGTCCGTCGTCAATCGTCATCACCAGAGGATTTCCCTCCTCCGGCTGCACCTCGTCCCTCCATCATGCCGCTGGGGTCTCGTCGTCATCATCCACCGATTGTCACTGCTCCTCTCATCTTTTGGCAATTTCTGTCTGCTTTTCAGCCTGTCATCAATCCTTTGCCCTCTCCTCATCCACCTCCAAAACCCCCTTTGTCCCTCCCTCTGTTTGTTTGTTTCGGCGCGAGGTCGTGCCTCTCTGGAGAGGGGTGTAATGTCACCATTATATTCAATTTAGTTCTGTTCTAAGACTTTTAGTTTGAATTCCCTAAGTTTGTGCCTTCCTTTGTTTGAATTTCCCGCCACTCTTTAGTTTCCATGGCCACCATTATCATTAGTTCTGTGTTTCATTAATCATCTTGTGTGTCTGCTTTATGTATTTATATTTATACCCACACAGTCACTCTTTGTCTGTTCACAGTTATGTTTGTGTTTGCTAACTCCTGTCTGACCACTCCTTTTGGATTTATTATTAAACTTTGTCGTGTGGAACTTTATTTTGTCTGCCTTCATCTGTCTGCCTGCAAACACTGCGATATCTGCAGCCTACAGACTAATGAAATTAGTTCTTTTTTTTATGTATACATGTGGTGACTTTTTTTGAGGGCATCTTAGTGCATTTATCAATATAAAATTAGTTTTCAGTGCTTTTTAGAGAAATTCTGTGATGTCAATGTCCTTATGTATGTTAATGTACTACAGTCTTTTTTAAAAAGTGTTGTATGAATCGCTGTCTCTTCTGTTTGCACTTTAACGGATGCTGGTATTCTGTTTGTATTATGTTGGATTAGTTAAACATGAGTGGTATGGTAACCAGGATATGGTGACCACAAGTGCCACAGAATGACCTGTGTCCATCTGTGTATAGTTGTGTTGTGAGCATTCATGAGGGAACTGTATTGATGTCTTTTTTCAGGAACAGTGGAAGTGGAGCACATTATCAGCACAAAACTACAGCTGAAGAAGAAAGCTGAGGTAGGATAGCTCAGAGGCTTTCAGCTCTTTTTCTTGACTTAAAAAGTAAAATATTAAAACCATGAGGTGAACAGAATGTCAAGTGTCATATGTGTGCAAATCTTGTTCTTTATCACTGTATTGTAGTAGACTATCGGTATTATCACAGATTATCTGTATTATCACACATTATGTCACAGATTAACAGATCCTAAATGTTCAAGTGTGACCTTTGGTTTGACTAAATCCTTTCAGTGTCTTAAATACAGTGCTTAGGACTGTGATTTTGATCTGTGTAAAACTGACAGAGCTTTTGTTTAGTGTAGCAGCTGTGAATGTTTGTTCTGCTTTGTTCATTTTCATCAACCTCTTTAGTAAGCAGAAAGTTTTGCTCAAGCACAGTCTCTATTTAGTTTTTTAAATATTTAGTTTCTGTTAGTGGGTTAGTTAAATGTTGTTTACAGCACATGCCAGGTAATCTTGTAATGTAATAGTCCTTGAATGCATGTGTGTGTTTACATCTTTTCACATCTTATCTCACACACACACACACACACACACACACACACACACACACACACACAGAGAGAGTATATATATAT
>NW_015536549.1:1127197-1130134 GCF_001515605.1 Sinocyclocheilus anshuiensis
CACACACACACACACACACACACACACACACACACACACACACACAGAGAGAGTATGTATATATATTATATACGTAGGTGTGTATGTATATCTATCTATATGTGTGTGTGTGTACAGTATATATAATAATAATAACAATAATATATTAGCATTTAAATTAAAAACATTTTATACTTATGTAAAATATTAATTTATTTTTTAAATAACTGATCTTGACATTGTCTACAGATTCTTTGTGAGAATATTTACTTTTTTATGATTTGTTGGCCACATGACAATAGATTTAAAATATCAAAATGTATTTTAATTGCAAAATGTAAAACTTATTGTGTATTCAAGTCATCATGTGAATTGTATAATGTATTACTAAATGTAATAGTGTAAATAAATGTAATAAATAAATAAAAAAAATTTAACTTTGTTTTTAGGGATCAAATGTTGTTTCGTGCTTTAGATTGTCTTGCACTGCATGATGTAGGTGCTTGTAAACGTTACAGGAAGTGTAGATAGAATAGGGAAGGATGTGGTTGTCAGCCAGGGGCAGTGAGGTTTGGGAAAATATGATGTCCTTGTTTGTAACACATCTTCTATACACTTTCCTAAAAAAGACATTTTGTTGTAGTCATATGATTGAACTTTAGAATTTATTTGAATTACAGACCTCCAATGTATTGCGTCATCAGTTCCGTTTCAGTTCAGTCTGCGAAGAAATTTAATATCCCAAAAAGTTTCTTTGACATGCATGATCTTCATTTGTCTATTTTAAGAGCAGCTGCAGTCAAAACAGCATGACCATGACCGCTTGAGTTATCACATGAGACCTGATTCTCTGGCTGAATTGCTGATATCTTGTGGATATGATGTGTTGAGCTTCATAAGACCTTCTGGAAACCTTAGAGACTGCTAACCTGTGTCTTTACTGTTTTGCTGTTTTTTTTTTTCAGCATTTAAAGGCAGACCTGATGAGGCAGTTCGACACCCAAGTCAATGAATTCATGGACAGTCTGATAGAGGAATCTGCTAGTCTGGTTTCCTCCCATGTCAGCACAGTCTTTCCTCTCTCAGATAAGGAGAAAAGCAAACTCAGGTACTGAAAGCATGGTGACCGTGATTTCACAAAGTACAACATGTTCCTGGATCAACATCCTTGTTGATCCTGGAACAACATTCCTATCAACCAATCAGAATTGAGGGATAACTTTTCAGGAAATATCTGTTTTAGGCTTACAATCAGGGTTAGGTGCTTCTACACCCTTGTTAATCAGCTATCATTTCACACTGTTTTTAGGAATAAATTATGGGTAGGGTTAGGTTTAGGGGTAGGGATTGGGTTAAGTCTATATTTTTGGACAGCTATGTTGATCCAGGATCAACAAATGATGTTGATCCAGGAACATGTCTTGGCAAAATCACGGCGACCCTGAAAGCATGAAAAAACCAGATTGCAATGAGTGCCATAGCTGGCTAGTACACTTCATTCTCTTCTCTTTTCTGTCATTCAAATTTGCTTGAATTCAATGCTTTTGTGATTTCTTTCCCATTGCGTGATCTTGGCACATGACTAGCATGCCAGTCTATCAGCGTAGTGCTTTTATCTCATATTCTTTTTGCCTTTTTCTTTTTCCCCTGTTGTCTAACCCTTTTTATCTTCCTCTCTGCTCCTGTAGGCATACGCGACCTCCCCAAGGCCAAAGCAAGCAGTTCGTGATCCGTCGATCCCTGTTAGAGTAAGTCATGGGTGATCTTGCTGAAACCTGTCCTGATATGTGTGAGATTTGTTTCTGTCTGTGGTCAGATGTAGATGAGAGATGGCTTGATTTTGATAAGCTGACCTTAATAAACCTGTTTGTTATAGCAGTTTATGGAATGTAAAATCATTTTGCTGGTTTTTCATCGATATAGTGTTTAATCTGGAAGGCGAGAGACATATGGTTGTACTGCATATGGATATTTGTAAAATAATAGTGCTTATTAAACTATTTTTCTGCAGTGATCTCTTCGAGGTGAACCACATTCGCACCATCTATCACATGTTCATCGCCCTCCTCATTCTCTTCATCTTCAGTACACTCGTCGTGGACTTCATAGATGAGGGCAGGTTAGAGCATTCACAATTCATCAACACTTTTGGAATCCGTTTTGCTTCAGTTTAAAAAAAAAAAAGCAACCTTCTTGTAAATGTGAAAGCTCTGACCTTGCCAGCAGTGTGGTGTCATGTATTCATAATGGTTTTGTTTTTGCCAAAATATAAAGAGATATATTTTGTCTTCACGACCACAATGTTTGCAAGGTCTCCCAAATGAATAAAAATGAGCTCTGAAACTATACTACTGGCTTGCATTAAAAGTACATTTCTGATACGTGTCATCATTTGGAATAGTTTTAGGTCCTTGTGTTATTTTATTAGATTTTCTTCACATTAAACGAAAACTAAAATAAAAACATCTTCACACATGTAACATGTTTACACAGGGTGTCCGCGGGTCCTTAAAAAGTCTTAAAATGTCTTAACGTTTTCCTAATATAAGGCCTTAAAATGTCTTAAATTCGGATTCGATGGGTCTTAATTATTTTTGGTCTCATTACCGCTAAAATATCTTCAGTCTGACGGACCTAATGACTTTACAATCATTGGACAGACCGAAGATGTTTTCTTCCCCGCGGTGAGTTACTGCGTCATCAGAGAGAATTACAGTAAGTTAGCAGAATACAGAATACAAGCTCGCGCTGAGGCTCACTCTGTTTGTCTCGAGACTTCAGAACAAATGAGCACACATAAACAGCACACATAAACTCAGAAGAAACACACTGAGGGTTAAATTCAAAATGTTTAGTTTATTCATAACATGATATAGTTAAATAACACCATGACAAGTGAGCTATTTTGCTCAATATTCTCACGACGCAAAAAAACATTCAAAACACCTACAGAGTGCA
>NW_015536549.1:1130316-1149396 GCF_001515605.1 Sinocyclocheilus anshuiensis
TGTATGTAATAAAATGTGTATTTCCATTACAGGTTTAGGTCTTAAATTTCATATAAGGTGGTATTAAAAAGGTCTTAAAAAGTCTTAAATTTAACTTGTTCAAGTCTGCAGAAACCCTGTTACAGTTTAGTGTATTCTAGCTACTGTAAGGATAAAGTTATGAAATAAAACGACATGTTTATCTGTGCTTGTGTGAACAAAAAGAATGAATCGAACAAACCAGTGACTAAGATACTGAAATATAATGTATTGAGAAAATATTTGACCATCTAACTCTAGCACTCTCTATTCTAATTCTATTCTTTAAAAAAATAAAAAAACTAGCCCCTTTTAGACTTGCACTCTATTCATTTACTAACTGCTTGTTTTCTTTAAAAAAACACTAGCTTTTCTAATCTTTTTGTATTCTATCTATTTTTCTTTTTATTTATTATACAATTAACAAAAGCAAAAAAAAGGCCTCTAACACTAGCTTGCTCTATTCTTTTTCTATCTGTTTTCTTTTTATTTATTATATAATAAAAATAAAATAAAAACCTTGCTACGTGTACTGCGTTAAGCTACAGTAACTGATACTTGTTATAGCACTTGCATATCATTGCTCTCTTGTTGATTTTGATGGCTTCTATTGTCCTCATTTGTAAGTCGCTTTGGATAAAAGCGTCTGCTAAATGACTAAATGTAAATGTAAAATGTATTGAAGTAATGTGCTATTACTGTAACTATTTTAATTGAATTAATTCCCTAACTAAAATAATTTTATACATGTTAATAATAATTTGTTGAACATTTTAGTTTTTATGTAATGTGACGACAGTCTAGGAAAATTATTTAGCAATGTCAGCACAAGCTAATTAATATTACTGTATCAGACTTCTTCTGATTGATACATGCAAAAAGATTCAAAAGTGTTTTCTCTCTAGTTTATCATGTACCTTCAGTCTGTCTCGGAGTAAAGTGAGACAATAACCTTTTACTCCAAGTAAGATTACTAAATTGTGTAAACCGCAAAAATCTTTCTTTCTTGCTCTCTCTAGACTGGTGCTTGAGTTTGATCTGTTGGTGTACGCGTTTGGCCAGTTCCCCCTAGTGGTTGTTACATGGATGTGTATGTTCCTGTCCACCCTTGTGGTTCCATATATACTGCTCAGTGTCTGGGCCAGTGTTTACCCCACGTCAAGCCATCGGGCCTTATGGACAGTGCTGGCTGGTTCTCTCTTGCTTCTGTACCAGGGGCTGTGTTTGGGTTTCCTACCCACATATGTGGTGCTGAAAAACGGCCTTCCCCCTGCTTCATGCTTCATACTTATTCTGGAACAGGTATTCAGTAATCATAGCAACAGGATTTTTTTATATCACTCTGTTGATTATTGCTTGCTCCATTTTCTGCTTTCATGTGTTTATTTGAATTTGTTACTTGTTAGAAATCTAATAATATTGAAGATGTTTATTTTAGTTTCACTGCTGAATCTAGTTGTTGCTATTGGTTCTGTTTTAAACAGGTGCGACTGATAATGAAGGCTCACTCTTTCATCAGGGAAAATGTGCCAAGAGTGCAATCCTTAGAACGGAGCAAAACAAGTAAGATCTTTACTTAGATGTTAGTAAATTCACAAAAATAAACCGATAAAAACTTCATATTTTTTTTTCAGATTCATTAGCTGTACCTCGGTTCACCCAGTACATTTACTTTCTCTTTGCACCTACCCTAATATACAGAGACAATTATCCACGGTAAGACTCACTAATATTGGTTTTAAATTTTATATATATATATATATATATGTATGTATGTATATGTGTGTGTGTGTGTGTGTGTGTAGATAAAAGTAATAAATAAAAATAACATTTATATATTACTTTTTTAAATTCAGTTTGGATTCCACTTATGTTACTTTGTCCTTGTAGAAATCCATGTATTCGATGGGGTTATGTGGCTACACAATTTTCACAGGTGGGCTCTTTCAAAGAGTACATGTTTAAGTTGTGATTTAAAACAAAAAAAAAATATATATATATATTTGAAGGCTTGGTAAATGTGATGTTGAAATCTTGAGTAAGTGTTTTTTTCTGTGTCGTTCCAGGTGCTTGGGTGTTTGTTTTATGCGTATTACATATTTGTGCGGCTGTGTATCCCTCAGTTCCGCAGTATCAGTATGCAGCTCTTTGATCTGAGGGCCATGGTGTTGTGTGTCTTCAACTCTATACTGCCAGGTAGAATGTCATATTTAAATGTTGCACATCTTTAGATTCCTTTATACTGATAAGATGTCTAAATAAGAAGAGTACACACTGAGAATGGTCACAGATGTAGTAAAAAAAAGTATAAAAATGAATGCAATTTGTGTAATGTGGTGTTCTATATCTGTAGGAGTGTTGGTGCTATTCTTGGCATTCTTTGCCTTTTTGCATTGCTGGCTTAATGCATTTGCTGAAATGCTACGATTTGGAGACAGAATGTTTTATAAGGTAAGGTTTTATAAGGGTTATATGTTCCACATGATCAGATATGCTTTGTTTAAAAGCAGATGTTGCCATTATATGATTATTCATTGAAAAATGCTTTTTCTCTAGGACTGGTGGAACTCCACTTCATTTGCTAACTATTACCGCACATGGAATGTTGTAGTACATGACTGGCTTTATTACTATGTCTACAGGGACTTCCTGTGGGTAAGTCATAAGTTGAAAATGTTACAGAATACAATATAAAAGATTCTAGTTATTCTTTATAAGACTTTAGTTATTCTAAAATACATTACTCTTTATTGACTGATTATAATTCGTTTTTTATATAATTATTATAATTTATTTTTATTATAATTTTTATACATTATAAGTTGTTTCAATTTATTTTTGTATATTTTTTATTTTTATTTCTATTTAATCAGCTATATATAGAATCTGCACTTTGAGTGCACTCTTTAAAGAAATCATCCATTTACTGAAAAATACATGGAAATTCATTGGTGTAAACAGTGTTTCAGATTGGACCTTGACGATTGTACTGTATTTTATTAAACAATCTGTTTTTGGTTTATTTGAATGGACTCAAGCTAAACCATGTGTGATCATCCATGTCTACAGATGACACAGAAGCGATTCCGTGCAGCGGCCATGTTGGTTGTTTTTACGGTGTCTGCTGTGGTGCACGAGTATGTTCTGGCCATCTGCTTTGGCTTCTTCTACCCTGTCTTGTTCTGCATCTTCATGTGCTTTGGAAGTAAGAACCTCATATACTACAAGAGCATGTCAAATATCCCTGCTGAAAAAACAGATAGTCTTAGCTGGTTTTACAGCTGACCAAGCTGGTGTTTACCCAGCAAACAAGCCTGCACTGGCCCTTTACGGGGCCCACTTAGGGCTAGCCTTAGGGCCCCTGAGAATTTGCTCATTGGCAAAACGTTGGCCCCTTAGCGCTGGTCCTGCACGGGCAGCCCTCACTTAGCCCCCAGGAAGCCCTCACTATGCCCACACAGGGCCCGCACTATTAATCTACAACAATACATCTGTTTCACTTTAAATACTTTCCAGCTACTATAACTTAAAGGAACACTCCACTATTTTTGAAAATAAGCTAATTTTCCAACTCCCCTAGAGTTAAACAGTTGAGTTTTACCGTTTTCGAATCCATTCAGCCGATCTCTTAGACCGTTAGCATCTTGCTCAAAAATGACCAAAGAGTTTGTCTATTTTTCCTATTTAAAACTTGACTCTTCTGTAGTTACATCATGTAGTAAGACCGACGGAAATTGAAAAGTTGCGATTTTCTAGGCCGATATGGCTAGGAACTATGCTCTCATTCCGGCGTAATAATCAAGGAACTTTGCTGCTGAAAAAAAAGTAAGGCAAACAAAGCAATGTAAGACTAGGATTCGTCATATGAAAGTTGATGTGTGCGAAAGTCTTATCTGTATTTCATCAATGTCCAAACACTGTCCATAGCTGAAGTTTACTGATAGCAAATGAATAATCCAACCTCTCGTAATGAAAACACGCCACAGCTCTCAAACACCAGACTCTTCCTAACCAGGAACAGTCAAAAAAAAAGTCCAGACTATGGTCCCACGGCGAAAATAACTTTAAATCCATATTCATACTGGACCATGATGTGGAACCTCACCAATAAAGAGTCCTTCTAAAATGCATACAAATACACTATCTTAAACTCTTAGCATCCATCCAAACATAGGACATACTTACATGTAACATCTCTGCAAAAAAACATCAGCAATGTACACTTTAATAAAAACAACAACAACTCCTTACTTTAGACTGGGCTTGAAATGACACATTTCCCAACCAGGACACAGCACAATGTGTTCAGCAGGTGAACCATGCTGGCTACTGCTGCTTGTTATTGCTAACTCCCTTCTTCTTTCTTCTTCTTCTTCTTCCGTTTTTTGGCGTTACATCCTGTGTGCATATCGCCACCTACTTTTGCTGTTATGCAGTCATGGTTTATTTATCAATGTATTCCTTGTTTTTGCTTTTCCTGTTCTGACCAGCGTCTTCTGTCTGCAACGGTCTTCACGAGTTCTCGCGATAAGTGATGTTGAGCACATGACATCGGTATTGAATTTATTCAACACATTGTTTTAAGTTGAGATGACAAATACTCTAGTTCAGTCAACTTACAAACTAGTTGAGACAGTGAAAACTTACAATTTTAAGTTGAATGAACAAATTCAGTAACTGTAAGTTGTCAACATAAAAAAATAATTTGAAAACTAAACTGCTAAATAATTGTTTACAGTGTAGTTGCACTCAATTTGCTACATGTTACTGTACTAACTCTGCAGGAAAGTGGATCTCGTGAGCCAGATTTGAGGATCCTTGGCATATATGAAACGGTCTCTTTTGGTTTGAGCCATTCCACTTCAATTGAGTGGCTAAAAAATGGCCAGTCAATGTTGTTTGTATTCTCCTAGTTGCATTACAGGGCTGCCTACACAAAACCTGCATGGGCCCAAAGGATACAAAAGCTGCTCTGGGCCCGAATGGGCTGGCCCACACTGGGCCATCATGGGATTAATGTGTACAGTCCGCTAGTGTGGCCTGCTCACAGAGAGCCTACAAGCCTGCTCTGGGCCTGTTTAGGTTTGGTGTGGGCTGGCCCTAGCCCACTGTGCCCGCAAAAAGCCAGCATGGGCCCCGCAGGGACATGTTTGCAGGGTAGCTAGTCAGCAGCTGGTCTACCAAAAACCATCCAAACAGACCAATTTAACGAGCTTGGGCAGGCTGGGATGCCAGATAACCACCTAGAAGTTGGTTTGAGCTTCGGTTAGAAGGACTCTGTTTTATATGACTGATTGACATGACAGAGCCTGAATATGAAAATCTCTTATCCTCTCATATTTCTCTTAGTGGTGTTTAACTTCATTCTTAATGACCGGAGAAAAGGGCCGATCTGGAACGTGATCATGTGGACTGCGCTGTTCTTGGGTCAGGGGGTTCAGGGGGTTCTGTACTCTCAGGAGTGGTACGCACAGCGCTTCTGCCCCATTCAAGAGGTAAACAAAGTTAACAAAGTTTTTGGGTTCATCTGTGAATATAGTTTGTGAATTTATTCATATATTTGTGGTTTATTTTTGTTTCCTCAGCCTTCTTTCATAGACTTGCTAAAGCCTCGATCCTGGACTTGTTCTCCATAGACTAACACTGCTGTAGATGCTCACTAAAGCCACAACACCAGCCACAAGATGAATGGGATTTATACTCTACTCGTTCTGGAACTTTTTTAGCATTCTGTAGGTATTGCACTCTGACCAAACAAAATGAAAAGTGACAATCTTACTCTATAATCATGAGGACACCGTTTTATAAAGAGGCCTTAGATATTTGATTTGTTTAGATCTTAATATTTATGAAAACATCTGTAATAGAATGTAGAATGTCTATAATGTGCATTTTGAATATTTAGGTATTTCCTTTGAAATGTCTATGTGACGGTCTAGTTAGCATTAGGTTATGTCTGATCTGGAGATTCTATTTTTTAGAAGCCTCTGTGATGTCCTAAATTTGAGATCAGATTATACAGTAAATGTGTTTTGTTTACTGCCACTTCTTAGATATCCTTAGATATTGTGTTTTGATATTGTAGTGTTATTCCAGTACTGCAGAGGCCATGGATATGGGGTACATTTTAACCAGTTTTTGCCTGGACTGCACAAAATCATAGAATGTTTACAAGCGGGGTTGAGAATTCTAAAACCCCAATGGATTTAAATTATGTGCCATACTGCTGTGAAACAGTTTTTTTTTTACTTCTTACCTTTTACTCCTAGACTTTTAATTAAAATGAAGATGATTTGGGTGGAAATTCTCCATTCTGCCAGTTTTATTTACCATAGTTACTGTTTGAAGAGTTAGACTTGTAGTCTGGACTTAAAGAGTTCTGGAAATTTGTACTTAATTTTTTTCCCCTTTCCATAGAGCTAAACTAATTAGATACTAATTTAAAAGCCATGCTTTAGGACATATTTATTACAAAATAGGGTATCAAATGTTTGGAAGTTTTGAGGTTTTGCAGCTGGCTGCACTCATGTGATCATTACTAATGGTTTTCAAGCACAATCCCTTTATTAGTTACAAATTATGTACACTGCCAGAGTATGCAGGGTATTTATTGTAAAAAAAAAAAAAAAAAATCATAAAGTCTAGGCCTTTTTGAATGTCATTTATCAGTGCACAAAAGAGTTTTGAGTGAATACTCTCTCCAGTTCCACAAAATGTATGAGACTGTCTGTATAATATTTTAAAAACATACTTGCAATAGCTGTGACGACCGGCAGGTGGTGATGGAGAGTTGAATGTTAGAACTACTGTATATTTGCACACAGCATTTTAGATTTTATTTCTTTATGGCACCTGCCATGTAAATGTTCAGTTGTAATTTCCAGAATAGTCGATGGCTGTAATTTTCATAACAAAAAAAGTGAAAACTATTTTGAAATAATCTAAACGAATGTCATTTTTAAACAAATTTTCATCATAATTTATCTTGTGAAATGTTCAGCGTGTAGCCTGTACCACCATGCTTTGCAATGGACAATTAAACAGTTTAACTGACTATAGTGGTTTGCTTTTTATGCACTATGTACCATGTTGTATATTGAGGAGATATCAGTTAATATCAGGCTAATGTTTTATGTGACTTGACCGTATACAATCATATGTGAAAAGTGAATTACAATGTTATTTCTTTACAGATAAAAATCATGTTGCAAAAATTAAAGATTATTATTGTAATATCAAGACTATTACTATATTTTGCCATTGCTGTCGGTAGAGCTAAAAAATTAAATTAAGAGCAAAACAGAGATTGTGTTATTTTAATATTTTATTAATATTTTTAATTCGTTTTTATTTTAATATTTTCCGTTTTATTTGAAAGTTTTAGTAATTTTGCTGTTGTTTTTTCTATCATTTTAATTTTTTTGTTTTTAAAATGTCTATAGTTTTTATTTTATTTTTAGTTATTTTAATACATCATGTTAAACTAAATGAAAATAAGAAAATTTGCTTTGGCAACTAACTAACTGAAATTAAATGCTTTTTTTTCCAGTTCATGTTTATTTCATTTCAAGTAACGAAAATTAATTTTTTTAAATATGGTTTTAGTTTTAGTTAACTATAACAACCCTGCTATCAGAGCTTGTAGTATTAAATATATTGATATACAAGTGAAGTAGGCTTCTATGCTTTAAATTGCTTTAATAACATATAACTCTTTAATAACACCTCTTTATTTTTATTATTGTACTGTTTACATAAAAAGCCAGCATAGGCCCCGCAGGGACATGTTTGCAGGGTAGCTAGTCAGCAGCTGGTCTACCAAAAACCATCCAAACAGACCAATTTAACGAGCTTGGGCAGGCTGGGATGCCAGATAACCACCTAGAAGTTGGTTTGAGCTTCGGTTAGAAGGACTCTGTTTTATATGACTGATTGACATGACAGAGCCTGAATATGAAAATCTCTTATCCTCTCATATTTCTCTTAGTGGTGTTTAACTTCATTCTTAATGACCGGAGAAAAGGGCCGATCTGGAACGTGATCATGTGGACTGCGCTGTTCTTGGGTCAGGGGGTTCTCATCTGCCTGTACTCTCAGGAGTGGTACGCACAGCGCTTCTGCCCCATTCAAGAGGTAAACAAAGTTTTGATGCCTGGTGGGTTCATCTGTGAATATAGTTTGTGAATTTATTCATATATTTGTGGTTTATTTTTGTTTCCTCAGCCTTCTTTCATAGACTTGCTAAAACCTCGATCCTGGACTTGTTCTCCATAGACTAACACTGCTGTAGATGCTCACTAAAGCCACAACACCAGCCACAAGATGAATGGGATTTATACTCTACTCGTTCTGGAACTTTTTTAGCATTCTGTAGGTATTGCACTCTGACCAAACAAAATGAAAAGTGACAATCTTACTCTATAATCATGAGGACACCGTTTTATAAAGAGGCCTTAGATATTTGATTTGTTTAGATCTTAATATTTATGAAAACATCTGTAATAGAATGTAGAATGTCTATAATGTGCATTTTGAATATTTAGGTATTTCCTTTGAAATGTCTATGTGACGGTCTAGTTAGCATTAGGTTATGTCTGATCTGGAGATTCTATTTTTTAGAAGCCTCTGTGATGTCCTAAATTTGAGATCAGATTATACAGTAAATGTGTTTTGTTTACTGCCACTTCTTAGATATCCTTAGATATTGTGTTTTGATATTGTAGTGTTATTCCAGTACTGCAGAGGCCATGGATATGGGGTACATTTTAACCAGTTTTTGCCTGGACTGCACAAAATCATAGAATGTTTACAAGCGGGGTTGAGAATTCTAAAACCCCAATGGATTTAAATTATGTGCCATACTGCTGTGAAACAGTTTTTTTTTTACTTCTTACCTTTTACTCCTAGACTTTTAATTAAAATGAAGATGATTTGGGTGGAAATTCTCCATTCTGCCAGTTTTATTTACCATAGTTACTGTTTGAAGAGTTAGACTTGTAGTCTGGACTTAAAGAGTTCTGGAAATTTGTACTTAATTTTTTTCCCCTTTCCATAGAGCTAAACTAATTAGATACTAATTTAAAAGCCATGCTTTAGGACATATTTATTACAAAATAGGGTATCAAATGTTTGGAAGTTTTGAGGTTTTGCAGCTGGCTGCACTCATGTGATCATTACTAATGGTTTTCAAGCACAATCCCTTTATTAGTTACAAATTATGTACACTGCCAGAGTATGCAGGGTATTTATTGTAAAAAAAAAAAAAAAAACATCATAAAGTCTAGGCCTTTTTGAATGTCATTTATCAGTGCACAAAAGAGTTTTGAGTGAATACTCTCTCCAGTTCCACAAAATGTATGAGACTGTCTGTATAATATTTTAAAAACATACTTGCAATAGCTGTGACGACCGGCAGGTGGTGATGGAGAGTTGAATGTTAGAACTACTGTATATTTGCACACAGCATTTTAGATTTTATTTCTTTATGGCACCTGCCATGTAAATGTTCAGTTGTAATTTCCAGAATAGTCGATGGCTGTAATTTTCATAACAAAAAAAGTGAAAACTATTTTGAAATAATCTAAACGAATGTCATTTTTAAACAAATTTTCATCATAATTTATCTTGTGAAATGTTCAGCGTGTAGCCTGTACCACCATGCTTTGCAATGGACAATTAAACAGTTTAACTGACTATAGTGGTTTGCTTTTTATGCACTATGTACCATGTTGTATATTGAGGAGATATCAGTTAATATCAGGCTAATGTTTTATGTGACTTGACCGTATACAATCATATGTGAAAAGTGAATTACAATGTTATTTCTTTACAGATAAAAATCATGTTGCAAAAATTAAAGATTATTATTGTAATATCAAGACTATTACTATATTTTGCCATTGCTGTCGGTAGAGCTAAAAAATTAAATTAAGAGCAAAACAGAGATTGTGTTATTTTAATATTTTATTAATATTTTAAATTCGTTTTTATTTTAATATTTTCCGTTTTATTTGAAAGTTTTAGTAATTTTGCTGTTGTTTTTTCTATCATTTTAATTTTTTTGTTTTTAAAATGTCTATAGTTTTTATTTTATTTTTAGTTATTTTAATACATCATGTTAAACTAAATGAAAATAAGAAAATTTGCTTTGGCAACTAACTAACTGAAATTAAATGCTTTTTTTTCCAGTTCATGTTTATTTCATTTCAAGTAACGAAAATTAATTTTTTTAAATATGGTTTTAGTTTTAGTTAACTATAACAACCCTGCTATCAGAGCTTGTAGTATTAAATATATTGATATACAAGTGAAGTAGGCTTCTATGCTTTAAATTGCTTTAATAACATATAACTCTTTAATAACACCTCTTTATTTTTATTATTGTACTGTTTACATTACTCAGTTATTGTTCCTAGGATGTTATTCATTGCACATTATGAATCAACAATTCTCTTAATTTTGCTTATGTTAATATTCATACTACATGTTGCATCCCTGCGATGATGGTGTGCTGCGCTCTCCGTCATTGGCTCGTGCAGCGCACGACACTGCTTCTGCGGTAAAGATGGCGGCGGCGGAGGGGGCGCGCAGCGGCTGGAGCAGAACGGAACGACCCCAGACGGGTCCGCTTTAAGAGAAACAGTGCTGGGGGCATGAGGATCGTACGTTCCCGTTTAACAGAGCCGCTTATCCGGTTGCGTTTAGTAGAATTTAACGATTAGACTGTGTGTTGTTAGCTGTTAGGTGGTGGGTGGGTTCTCTCGCTCACACACACACACACACACATACACAGATTGCTAAGCTAAGCTAACGGAACTCGGTCCGGTCCGGTAAAGGAGGAGGAGGAGGAAGAAGAGGAGGAGGAAGAAGAGGGGGAGGAGGGGTGACCAAGAAGGGGAAGACTATCATCCCGAGTAGAACAGGCCGTCGTCCCGCGGGTCGTTCGTTGGGGATGTGATCTGTCCAAACGGACGGCGGGTCTTTCCACGGATCTGTGTTATTTTCCCACCCAGAACACTTGCAGGATGGGACAACAGGTAGGCCGCGTGGGAGAAGGGGCTTCTGCGGGGATCCAGACCCCACCGCAGGGGCAACAGCAGCAGGGCAGATCGAACCGGGCCAGCAGCTCCGGGAGGAGACCCCGAGACGGCGGCGGCAGCAGCAGCAACATAACCGGGACGCCACCGGGCAGAACTGCCGCAGCTGTCGCTGCAGCGAACATCATGCTGGATCCAGGAATTAATGTTTTCACCCTGCATTCAGGTATGAGCCCATTCCGGTGTTCATTTTGCATGTTTATTACTTTGAGTCACTGCACACATGCTTATCATAGTCGGTGAAGTGTGGATCTGCTCTCCGGTTTAGAAGGGTCCGTCAGGATCAGCGGAAGTACTCCAGGATGTGTTGCCAATTCTAGTGTGCTGCCTATCTAGCCAGTGTTATTTTGACATGACGAATGCGTTCGAACACTTCTTTGATCCCTAAATATGCTTTCTAGGTAGGCAGCGTACTATGTTTTCTTACACAATCCCCGAAATGTGGTTTTGTAAGTGGTCAGGCTTGGATACTGTCTGGTCACCTTCCATTAGGACCTGGCTTTGAAGAGTATGACGGTGTGCTGTTGCAGTATGTTCGAACCCAGTATGTGTCGAGCTGTGTAATATCATCAATAACACCATTCGAGGTGGAGTACCACTGAAATTAGTTTATTGTGAATCTCTTGATATAAGCATTGTCCAAATGACAAATTAGTGTGCTGTCACTTAAAACGATCCAAAATGCTTCTGAGATGTGCATGCAAACATTGTCAGTAACGGTGATGCATCATCTTCTCTTTAAAATTAATGTTTTGGTTAAAAGTATTTAGATATTCCTGCTGAAAAGTATTTTTATGTAAATATTTAGATAATTGGAATATGAGCACATTCTTATTAATTTTCACAGAAAATTAATGTGCATGTTAACGCGGTTGCTATTCTCATTTTAGGCATGTTTAAACAGCTGATTTAAGGCTGCTCAGTGTCTGCTCAAAATTCTGTGTAAAGATGTAATGCTGCATAAAAGTCGGGACTAAATTATACCTGCTCGGACCACCTTAGCCCCTAGAGTAAAAGTATATAGTTAAGCAGTATTAAACAGTATGTGTAAAGACACATAATTGCCACTTCAGAAGCATTTCTGTGCCATCTTTGCAGTGTAAATTTGCCATTTGATGTAGAGGATTATGGTTGTATAAGGGCAGTGACTGAATTGAGAAGGGGAAGTTCAGACGCAATGCTCTCCTAACTGTAGAAATGCAATCTGATGGCTGTTATTTGATAGGGACTGGCATTTATTGTCTCTTATGAAGCACATGCTGGTGGGAAAGCTGCTGGGGAAGCCACCACTTTCTCGGATTTCGCTCGTGAGTGATTTCACTGACTCATTTGTTTCAGGCAGTAACACAAAACACATATTTGATCGTAATACTGTTTGTCTGGCAATAATGTGTCACGCAGATTTATCTTTTCAGAAATCTCATATCCCAGGTGTTGTTGGGATTATTGTGACTGTGGCTGGGATTACATTAGTTGTCGAGACATTATCTGAAGCACTATTTGGATGGTATTAGATGAACAGAGTTGTCTGTTGTCCATTGCCCAGGAGCTGTGTTAAGTCTCTTTGAAGCGTTGTGCCCAGTGTTGGTCTGTTCTCCACAGGGTGGGTTGATCAACGCCAAGGAGGAGCTTGTCACATCATGACAGTGAAACCCTTTGGCTGGAAACACTGACTTGTGAGGGCTGCAGATGAGTTATTTTTACTCTAATCGCTTATAGCCAGACGTATAGCTGTGACTGAAAGTCATCTGAATAATCAGGATAATAATTGTAGGGTTACAGGCCTGACTGTCATACCAGTGGTGACTAACTGCCATGATCAGCTTCATCAGACACACATTATTTCTGATGCTGAAGTCTTTAGAAATCAGAACATCTTTTAATGTCTGTCTAGAGGAGAGATCTGATCTCAAATAATTTTTCTCGGTCAAACCAGTTTGTTTGGAATAAACACACTGTTTTTTTTTCTCTCTGTAGTTGGAGTGACTGGAATTGTATTTGTGACTTTTCTTAATAGTAGTGAGCAATACAAATCGCTTTTTCAGTGTAAAGATTTAGAGGTTTTTAGCTGATTTAAAGGATGATGCCAAAATATCATGCTCTTGATCACATTTTGTTTATCCCTTTAATCTTACAGAGCCTCATCTGCAAGGTTAAAGGGATAATTCCCCCTAAAATAAAAAAGTGTCATTCTTTACGCAACCTCAAGTTGTTTCAAACCCGTATGCTTTTAGTTTTTCCTATAACACTTTACAATTAGGTCTAATTTGTTAACATAACTACATTCATTAACATGACAATCCTAATATTAATTTTAACATCTACTAATATTTTTTACATCAAAAGTTGTATGTTAACTTTACTGCACTGTGAACCGACATGAACAAACAACGAACAATTGCATTTTTATTAACTCACATTAACAAAGATTTATAAATGCTATGAAAACATTGCTCATTGTTAGTTAATGATGGCTAATGCATTAACTCGTGTTAACGAGAGACATTATTGCAGTGTTATTGCATTTTTTCTAGGAACACAAAACTTCTATGTCATATATAGTGGTCGACCAATATATCGGCAAGATGTGATATTGTCTGATAATTGGCATTTTTTAAATCATCAGTATTGGCTGATAAGTTTTTCTGTTTGGCCAATGAGTGTCAGAAATGGTACTTGTATTTCGACAGCAATTACTTTCTTTTTAGTCATGTTTTTAACAAGTTCTTTATTTGTGAAAAATACTATGATAGGATTACAGATTTAAGAACTTATCTAAAGTATACTTTTTTGTTTTTTAAAATCAAGTTTAGTTTTTTATATTGGTTTATTTTAAAATTATTTATTTCTAAGAAATATCATGTAAAATTTCATTTCAGCATGTATTTTTAACTAGGCTATCTTTAAAAGAAGTGTGTGATATCAGCCACCCTGCTCTCTAAGATAGCAGCATCGGCCATTAAAAAATTAATATTGGTCCACCTCTAGTCAAATGTGATAATGTTAATTAATTTATCAAAAAAAAATAAAAAATGCTTTTGTGATCTTAAAAAAACAGCATATGATTTTGGAATGAAATTAGGGTGAGTAAATATGACAATTTTTGTTTTTCAGATGAAATATTCCTTTGAAATCACTGAAGGTATCAGAATCACCGCAGTACTGTCATTAACATTCTGTTATTACAGCATCAACAGTAAGCTTCTTTGCTGTTTGATTTTGAAACTCTGCAGTGCGGTCATCACTCAGAGTCTAATGACTACGCAAAGGCATAGGGGGAGGTGGACTACTCGATTTCCCAAATCTTTTTGGCCCAATAGGGCATTCAGGAGGACATCGACAGATGATTCATGTCACGCTCGGAGCGAAATTCCATTAGATCCAGGAGAATATTCATCTATTTTTCTAACTAGTGGAATTCCATCAGAAGCCTCTGTGACAAATAGTTCTTAATTGACCTGTGTGGTCAGACAGAGGAATAAATGAATAAATGAATAAATGAGTGGTCCTGTCTGCGTCTCCCACCCCCTGCAGACAGCCAGTGAGTCAGCCTGCAGCCGTTCTGAGGTCACAGGGCCAATTCCACATTCTTTTTATTTATTTATCAACTCCAGTACCAGTAGGCTTTTATTATTTCAGTAGGGTGGTGCAAAGTGCAGCCCTGAACTTAATGTAGTCCAAAGCAGCCAAAAACGATTGCATTTTAGAGCTCAGAACAGTGTGGACCTTCAGTGGGCATACTTTCAGAAGATAAAATGCATAGACAATTTGTCTAAAGCAGTTCCATGATTTTATATTTATGCATTTCGAAGCCACAACATTGTTTGTCCACTGTTAGGCACAGTTAATACAATGTTGACATTTTGCAGTGGTTTCAAGTGAGACTCATCCAATGAGAATTCAGTCCGAACTGACTATTAAAGAAATATGAGCGAGGAGTGTAGATGACTTTGAGTGAAGTTATGGCTTTTGAGCTGTATGCACATCATCATTTTGTTTCTGGTAAGCAGGCATAGTGCTGCTGTAATTTAGTTGTAATTGTGTTACATAAATCTCTGTTTTTATTTCAGTTTGTCCTAAAGGATTAAATGGACAGCACTATGACACGTGTGAAATTCCCAGGATATAAGATGATAGGAATTAAGGACTAAATTGGATTAAACAATCCATTTTTGATAGGAGATTGTTTTATAAAGTAGTCTCAGACTTTTATTGTGAAGACCTGATGGGACTCCCTTGGCTCAAGGTTCGATTTGGTTGTTGTTGCACCACTAGAGGTCATTAGAACGCCACACTTTTTTTGGCACTCTGCTCAAACAGAGTATCAATGTTCATTATAGTTTTTTAACATGTCTAGTTGATAATACACTTGTCAGTTGTGATGTGGATGGATACTCATCTTTGTCTCTCTGGTGTGAAAGTGGGTGCCTGTGCTCTCCTAGCCATCCTCTAATCCTAATCATTTTAACAGCATTATCCGGTTCCATCCTTTCATTGCGTCCTTATTAAAGTCTGGATTAGATGACACACTGGAGTAATTCTTCTGTGTTGAGGCAGTGATGGAGATAACAAGGAACACTTCAGTTCAGCGACTTTCTCTGTTGCCATTCTTCAGATCAGTAATTTTCAATGTTTTTCTCTCTAGACCGGTCACTGTTCTGTATCTGTTAGCTGTTTTCAGCTCTTTTTGGCCCTGGTTTGATGTGTGATGATGCAAGTGAGTCATTGAATTAGTGCTTTGAACTGATTCATTGAAACGGGCAGTTTGAAAGAACTGATTCATGGACATTTAAAACAGTTAAAAGCATTTTTCTGACACTGAAAATTTTTTGACTGTCAAATAAAATGTTATTTTATGTTTTTATCTTGTGTTTTAATATTTGTTGTATTATTATTATTATTAAAATATTTATTTACTTTCATTTATTTTTTCCCCCAAAGATGACCGTGTCTTCATCTTTGCCTTTAGGTCTTCGTCTTCTTCTTTAATACAGTTAAAATATCTCCACAAGCAGTTTTTGACCCAATAAAAACCCTGTTTGGCCTTTCATTCTTGGTCACACACACATCAAAGTAGTTCTAATGAATCCCAGTTAAATCCCATCCACAAAGCGTCTGTAGCTGTATGAGTACTATGATATGTCTTGGAACGAATAGTGAGTAATCCCACAATTCAGTAGTGAAATCAGATGGGACAGAGGGGAGATTAGGGTTAAATCCAGGAGACCTGCATTATCATCAGAGTGAGATGTGTCCTAGCATCTGCTTAGTTCAAGTGTCATCCTTCCCGTTCCCAGCCTTTGTGCATTTTTCCGTTGTGATTGTGAAGGTTGTTTTTGTTTATTTTGTGCGTCATGTTCACTCCACTGAAAGTTTCTGAAATGCTGTGTTCCGTTTCACTAATAAAATTCATTCACTGTGTTATATCACAATTTTATCACACCTTGAGCTGTAGTACAGCTCATTTGGTATTGATAACGGACAACGTCAAACATGTTATGATCTGTCAAGTACAGCATAATTAAATCCACTGGCAGGTTTGTCAACACCCAACAAGTAGTTAAATGGATGACGCCTCCTTAGCACTATTGAGGTCACGATGCGTGTTCAGGCAGGACCTTCACAGCCTGCCAACACTTCCTGCTTGCAAGACCACTTGGCTGATTCAATCCATCCGTCTCATTTACTCTCCATAAACCCTAATGGGTATAGTCCACCAGGCTCATTAAATACTGAAGGCTTATGCTGTCTTATCTATGGCACCGAGTTAATGCAGTCACCCTCACCTGGTGACGTGGTTGGCTTAACTACCACGGTTTATTTTCCTTAGAAAATGTGTATTCTAAAAGCTTTCATCAAAATGTCTTCAAATGACTGTTCTCACATGCCATATGAAACACAGTTCCTGTACTAGGTGTTGCTTGGTTAAGTAGGCTCTTTTTAGACCTGCATACAGAGGTGCTATGTTTGTGCTCAAAGAGATTTGTCTAAAACGAATCATTCATATTTATTATGTTTAGCAGAAAAATAGCCCTTGCTGGTTGATGATGTCATAATTACCCGATTATGAGGCAAAAAGCATCTTTATCCATTGATAGTCTTTCAAATTAGCCATGTATTCTGATATATATATTTCTAAAATTTTTATTTTTGCAAGTGACATACACTATCAAAATGTGGGGTCTGTCAAATTTTTATAAATGTTTTTGAAATAAACTCTTATGCACACCAAGGTTGCATTTGTTTAATCAATTATTGTTTTTATTTGTGAAATATTATTACAAATTAAAATAACTCTTTTGTTGTTGAATATATTTTAAAATGTAATTTATTTCTGTGATGGCAAAGTTGAATTTTCTGCAGCCATTACTCCAGTCTTAGGTATCACATGATCCTTCAGAAATCATTAAAATATGCTGATTCAGAGCTCGAGAAACATTTCTTATTATTATCAGTGTAGAAAACAGTTGTGCTGCTTAATGTTTTGTGGAAACTGTGAAAGGTTTT
Source organism: Sinocyclocheilus anshuiensis (assembly GCF_001515605.1). Taxonomy (NCBI): domain Eukaryota; kingdom Metazoa; phylum Chordata; class Actinopteri; order Cypriniformes; family Cyprinidae; genus Sinocyclocheilus; species Sinocyclocheilus anshuiensis. The sequence goes on from NW_015536549.1 coordinate 1,147,938, forward strand.
TCAGGATTCTTTGATAAATAAATATTCAAAAGAACAGCATTTATTTGAAATAGAACTTTTTTGTAACAATGTAAAAGTCTTTACTTGTCACTCTAAATCAATTTAATGTGTCCTTGGTGAATAAAAGTATTAATTTCTTGAAACATCCAAATGGAATGGTATTGCATAAATCACAAACATTTTCATTATGTAATTATATTTAATCAGTGCACATATGGAATGAGCAATTTAGCTGTTAAGAACCAGAGGATGCGGATGGTGTGAAAATTTCATCAGATTTGGAAGATATGATTCTGTGCTGCCCACTCTGTTGTGGCAACCAGATCAACGGTGCATCAGATTTGTGTAAGCTGAGGTAGATGTTATTCAGTGGGAGCAGCCACAGGTCTGGATGCTCTCTGCACAAAAAATGACTCAAAGCAAAGACCGAGCGATAGAGGACAAGGATGGAAAGAGATTAAGGATCATCTGATTAAGTGTGTAAATATGTAAATCTGAAAATCTTTTTCATTGATGTCACACCTTCTGGTTACATCGCAGTGTTAACTAAAACCTGACACACTTTTACAATCTAACACTTTTGCAGTTGTCACAGTTACCGTTGACTGCAGTAGAGAAAAGATGATGCGAAATTATGCAAATATCACATTGCTCTAGTAAAGAAAAGAACATCGAATTTGATTCTGATGGGGCGTGTAAGTGTCTTGAAGCGGTGTTGTGTTGCATAAGTGTTTGTAAGTACCTTTAAGCTGTAGGGTGTGTGTGTGTCTGTGTGTGATTTTTATGCTTGTACATACTTGTAGAGAATTTGCATAAGATGTACAATCCGTACTAGTGTTGGGCGATATGGTCATTTTTCAAATCGTCATATCGCCAGTCCGTGAGATTGCCGATAGACGATATTATCGTGCATGGGTGGGTGGGGGCAAGAGAGAGACTCTCTGTACTTATCAAGCTAGGGATGTAACGATTCACTCAACTCACGATTCGATTCGATTCACGATTTTGATTTCTCGATTCGATTCACGATTATTTTTATTTTTTTTTACAAAATGAGATTTAAGACAAATTATAAATTAAATGTGTCCTTTTATTATTGCTTGGACAAAATGCTGAACATTTCTTTGTGAAATTGAAATATATCACGATAATAATATACCAATATAGCACTTGCATATTATTGCTCTTTTGTTGGTTTTGATTGCTTCTATTGTTCTCATTTGTAAGTCGCTTTGGACAAAAGCTTTTAAACAAGAAATTTTATTTTGATTTGGGGCTTGAAATTTTAAAACAAGCCCCAAATCAAATAAATAAGTAACACAAATAAAATAAATCTCTTCATATACAACAAACTAAGGCTTTGTCTGTGCTCTTTCCATTTAAAATTAGAGGCAACCACTGCATTTTAATCTTGATCCAAACAAAGATGCTGCATACATGCAACATGAGCAGTTTTTAA
>NW_015536549.1:1149408-1149903 GCF_001515605.1 Sinocyclocheilus anshuiensis
GCATCTCAACCGATTTGAATCGTCACATATTTGAATCGATTTTCAACCGGCTCGCGGTTAATCGTTACATCCCTATCATAAGCTATTTCATAACTAGAGCCTATGAAAGCACCAGTAATCGAAATAATATACTTTCAAACATACTGATAAACTAACATGTTAAATATAAAAATATTTAAAACAGCTATTTCATATATATTCGGATACAACAGTCATACATCGCTATTAGGACCGCAAGTCCTGTGACAAGTTTGCCGCATCAGTCTAAAAGATCTGCAGTCAACGGTGAAAATCAAAAGTAGATTTATTTTAAAGACCAACAGTTTAACACTAAATACTGGACATAAACGAACATGTTAAATATAAAAGTATTTAAAAACAGGTAAGTTCATATATTTGGAGTAAAGTTAAATTGAACGGATACATCAGCCATACAGCGCTCAGGACCGTGCGCCCCATGACGAGCCCGACGCACTGCCACAGAACCAAGGATGA
>NW_015536549.1:1150032-1179193 GCF_001515605.1 Sinocyclocheilus anshuiensis
TTAGCATCTCAACCGATTTGAATCGTCACATATTTGAATCGATTTTCAACCGGCTCGCGGTTAATCGTTACATCCCTATCATAAGCTATTTCATAACTAGAGCCTATGAAAGCACCAGTAATCGAAATAATATACTTTCAAACATACTGATAAACTAACATGTTAAATATAAAAATATTTAAAACAGCTATTTCATATATATTCGGATACAACAGTCATACATCGCTATTAGGACCGCAAGTCCTGTGACAAGTTTGCCGCATCAGTCTAAAAGATCTGCAGTCAACGGTGAAAATCAAAAGTAGATTTATTTTAAAGACCAACAGTTTAACACTAAATACTGGACATAAACGAACAAGTTAAATATAAACGTATTTAAAACAGGTAAGTTCATATATTTGGAGTAAAGTTAAATTGAACAGATACATCAGTCATACAGCGCTCTGGACCGCGCGCCCCATGACGAACCCGACGCACCGCCACAGAAACAAGAATGAGATGCGTTCTAACATAACTGTGGCATTAAACTCAATTAGTGAGGGCTCGGTTAAAATATTGCACATATATAGACCATTCAGATTACTTGTTAAAATGCAATGAAATACCTTATATCAGCAGACGATGCACATCTGTGTTTGTGGTTGGAGACTCCTTCACCGGCTCAGGCTCTAATCCTCATTTGCGAGTGTGAAATGCGATGCTGAAGTGAAATAACGATTTGATAATAATAGCCGAATTATAATAGGCCGCCTAATAATAATCATAATAATAATAATTTAATATATTTATAGGAGAATGTGCCTAATATCGTCTTGACTATTGACAAAGACATCTGCTATCGTCGATATCTGACTATCATTGATACACGATACTATCGTCTATCGGCACAACCCTAATCCGTACCATTGTAAACTTTAGAGTTTGATATTCCATCAAACTTTTGTTTCAAAAGAGTAAGATCATGTTTAAGTGAGCTTGTGTTTTTTAAATGAAAAATTATTATTATTATCATTATTATTATTTTTTATAAAATATTATAAATATATTATTCCTTCAATGCTTCACACTTTCAAACACTCCGGATGTAAAGATAAAAAATGTTGAGATGTTTATAATATGTGTATATGTACACGTGTATGTATGCTTGTTTATTTGCTTCCTGTATTATGTTTTACCTGTTTTCTTTTTGTAAGATAGCATAATTACCGCAATTGCATTCTCCAGGTATCTACCTGCTTTTTCCTTGTTTATCTGTCTGTATTGCTTGGTTTGCTTAATAAAAAAAGGTTGGAAAGTCAATAAAGACAACACTGACACCACCGGGTGAAAATATTGATCAGGTTCCAGAACAATGTTCCTCAGAAAACCTCCTTCCTTCAGGTCATTATGTTTGCGCTGACCTGACAAACTTGGTGCTCTAGTCTTCTGATCCAGCATAAAGGAAAAGAGGGTCCCCGGGAGAAGCATTAAGCTGTCCCACAGTGCTTTGCAGGAGTGGGTGTACTGTGTTGAGAGCCCCATTAGCACCTTCAGTGAACAGGTAAATTACAGTAGCCGGGGTTCTAACTGCTGTGTAAGGTGTCAAAAGTAGGCCTGAATGAATGGCACCGGGCAATTTCCCATAATCCCAAATGCATCATTATTCAGACCAGCCTGTCAGATTGATGGGCACAGGACTAGAGGCCAATTGAAAGCCCACTCAGCACAGGTAAAAGGACATATCTGAAAGATTTGGTTGTGATTTTTCTAATAACAAACTCAAAGCTACAGTACTGTTCAAATGTTTTGGAAAGAAAATAATACTTCTATTTAGCAAGGATGCATTAAACTAATCAAAAGTGACAGTAAATTAATTTATAATATTACAAAATATTTAAAATAAATGTTTTTCTTTTGAACTTTACATTCATAGAAGAATCATTAAAAAAAATTGTATCATAATTTGCGCAAAAATATCAAGCAGCACAACTGTTTTCAACAATAATAATAAGAAATGTTTCTTGAGCATCAAATCAGCATATTAGAATGATTTCTGAAGGATCATGTGATACTGAAGACTGAGTAATGATGCTGAAAATTCAGCTTTGCCATCACAGGAATAAATTACATTTTACTTATACAACATTGCTGTTTTTATTGCATGTTTGCATAAGAGACTTCTTTTAAAAACATGAAGAAAAAAAAATCTTACCAACCTCTAAATTTTGAATGGTAGTGTATTTGACATAAAGGTTCTGTGCATTTTAACACAAACTCATGTCCTTACTTGTGGGTGAATAACATTTTAATAACCTTTGTAACCTTGAATTGGGAATTTCTGCAAACTACAACTCATTACAAAAACGTGGCAGAACTATTGTAAATGTAGGTATAAAAATACGAATACGATGAATGAAACATTTTTGTAGTTTATTTTATATAATATAATATTACATTTTGATCTATGTTTATTTAATATATTATAGTAATTAGTATATTTTATTATTTATAATATAAGCCTTTATTGAATTGCATTTAGGCTGCCTCTGAAAAGCTACTAAAAAGTCTGTAAACAGACCTTTGAAATGATCTAATCATTTGGCACTAGAATTGCATTCTTTTCCAGATATTTCTTTAAAGGAACTAAAAGAATCATTTAGTGGCTGTTAAGAACTGAAATGGGAATTGTTAAATTCATGACTATTCCTATCCCTGTTGTTGACATGTGGTTAATTGCATGTGGTAATTTAGCAAGTTCCCTCTTTGCATTGCTGTTTGTATTCATCAGATTGTCTGTTGGCCTGTAATACAGCACTAGTATTTTCAACTGGAGAGCCATTTACTGGAAAGGAGGAAGAGACTGAGTGAAATGGGAGACAGCTGTGCAATTGTTGTTGCTGAGTGCTAATGTTGGATCCTCATTATTGTGAATGAACAGGATCTGTCCTTCTTTTTATATGGGCCCATTGTTTGAGGAATCATTGTTCGGTGGTTCCTCTGTGCACGTACATAGTGTAATTATTCTGGGGGTATTTATGGCCAGATAGTTTTGTTTTGTGCTGGATCTAAAAATAGGCCTCGTCCTGCACCACATGGCTTCTGCTGTGATGTGCTGAGTGCTTTCAGATAAACAGGTGAGCTTGTGCTATCATTCCCTAGCACAACACTTCACCAACACTCTGGGGTGTAATGGAGGTTTTTGTTTTATACAGCTGTATTTACTTATAACATTCAAAGTGAAAGATAATAACACCAACAATTTTAGTCTCATCTGCCTCAGAATCTTCAAGGTGCGTTTTGGCAAAGCTCAATCGTGACTGCGAGTGGCCTTTCTTGAGGATTGGCTTTTTTCTTCCCTCTCATACAAGCCACGTTTGTGGAAAATGTGTGATATTGTTGTCACATGCACACAGTGACCACTCTTTGTCATAAATTCCTGCAACTGCTTCAGAGTTGCTTTAGGCCTCTTTCATCCAGTTTTTTTGTATCCAACTCCTGACTTGTGCCTGTCTACAACTTTATTCCAGAGATCTTTTGACAGTGCCTTGCCAGTTGATTGTTTGTTCAGTTGCACTACCAAGGACTGAAATGCTCCAGGAAAGCTCTTCATGCTGAGCTAATCAAAATGAGCACAGCTGATCACAGTTGAAAGTCAAATGGCTTTGTGTGCCATTGAGAAGGTGATTAGCTTCACCTGATTGAGTTTACAAATCATTTTTAGGAGGGGGATGGGGTGATCCTTTTTCTAACTCACAGTGCATTCCAAACGGGATATATCACCCTCCGAAGGGCACTTCAGAGTGCAAACAATCATGGCCGCCATATTGAAGGGTCGTTCCAAACCGAAGTGCTCAAAACTGGCCACTTCAAAGGGCCCTTCGGAATGAAGGATTTCGAAGGGTACAACTAACTGATGGACACTTCGGGCTCCCATGATCCTTTGCGCAGATTCTTTGCATGATGATGGCTCCTCCGTGTGGGCATGTGATGATGACGCAGAAGGGCACTTCAAGAAACAGTTGTTTGGTCCCCTACACCCTTCAACCCTTCGTGAAGGGATTAGGGCATAGGGATGAGCCCTTCCGAATGGAACGCAGGGTCAGTGATTCAGTTTTTTATGTTTTAAATTTCTTTTCTGACATGTTGGTGTTATATCTTTCACTTGGATGTTATAAATACATAAAAACAAAAACTGTGTCCATCTTCATTTCAGGCTGCAAAGCAACAAAATGTGATTATCTTAAAGGGGGGTGGGGATTCTTTTCTATACCCTCTGTAATTGCATGCATTTTTCTGATTTTTACGTTTAAATTAGCTTTCTATAATCCAATGCTGAAAGTTAATCTTTCAAACCAATAATAATTTAATAACACACTGTGTATATTTTGAAATAGTTGAAAATTACAGTTATCCATTTGCCATATTTTACATTTTTATATTGAGATTCCTAAAGTCACTTTTAGTATTTTAAACAACTGATTTAAGTTTTTAGTGTTTTATTTATAATTTATTTAGACAAAATACTATATAATTTGAATATTGGGCGTATTTTTTGTTAATATGGACTTGGTGATGAAACTCAATGTGCAGTTTGAAGTTATATTGATCATAAAGGAATAGATGTTTAATGGCCTTTCAAATCAGGATGTTCTTGCCATAATCCATATTAGTTGAGAGCAGCCCCAGTGTACAGAGGTGCTGGTGCAGCTGCTGTAAGCCTGGCCTAAGCCCAGCAGAGCAGCTGTGCTAGACTCCCATCAGGACACGGCCGTGCAGGTCAGTCTGTTCAGTATGGCCATTCACACCGCACACACAGTTCTCCCTCAGCTGTCTCACAGTGAAGCTCCTGCACACAAAGACACACACAGAAAGCACGCAGGACAAACATATGCAGCCACGCGACGTGCCCGACGCTGCTCAACTTCAGTCAGAAGTGTTTGAGCAATGTTTGTGAATGTACTGGAACATAGCTTGACATTGTAATCTGTTGATATGTCGTTCTGTCTGTCTGTCTACTTGAATTGGCTCAATGACTGATGGTAATTGGTAATTAAGACATTGTGTGGCATTTTAGTGTTGGTTGGTGGTGGTCTTGTCAATAGCTGGCCTCTGTAGTCTAAAAATGAAGACTCCAATCTTTTTTCTTTTATTATGTTCACACAAGCCTTTTATTTTCATGTCATCGTCTGTTGAGGTCTTGCTGATGTCTTTTAAGAGATTATTTCCCTGAGTGTCCCATCTTAATACATTTTACATGTTGCTCTGAAACTCATGGGAACGTTTAATGTGGCACAGGCATTTAGTACTAGTTTCCACACCTCCATGCTTTTCCAGCGACTCCCAAGTGGATGTTGGGTAGGCAGCACACATGGTGTAGAAACATCTGCTCGTTTCTACCCCCTTCTAAAACCAGCGGGCCCCCCACACGCCTTCCCTCACAAGACATCCAATAAAACCACCCTTAGAACGCCACTCTTCCCATATCTCACACAAGCACATGTGGACATTTCTTACTTAGGGCAGTTGGCATGGAGGCCCACAATCAAGTCGGACTGGCATTCCGGCTGCGGGGTCGGAAACTCTTGAGTTCCGCACCGGAGACTAAAAATATTCGAACAAGAGGAGCATTTCAGGTTTTCAACTCATTGTTTTAGTGTGAATTAAACCCGTAATCTGAGGATTAGGGGCTAGAGTGGTTTCCCATTAGCTCTTACACTGGAACTGGGATCATGTACTGGGAGCTGTGGATCAGTCAGCTGACTAAGACTGGGAAGCACTGCATGCTGGTCAGGAATAAAGGTAGGGCTGTATGTATCCGTGTGTGTATGTGTCTGTGTGTGGCAAAGTCAGGTTTGCCACACAGGCCTTGACTGTCTCAGCTGCACATTCTTGCAGGTTTATTGAGTTGTGTAAGACCAGGCAGAAGACCTGTCTTTGTTTTGTCTAGGCCCTGTTGTGTTTTTTTTTTATTCATAATGATTGTTTCAAGTTTAATTTAGGGACATTCTTGGAACCGTGTATTACATTTTGAACTCATATTATATTTTTTATGGTTATTGATTCACTTTTTTGTTTGTTTTTTTTGTTTAAAGGGATGTCCAAAACTACATTTCAAAACTCAACTAGTTGACGGGTTGCTCATACAACTAATTTACTAATCCCTCCTAACTGTGGTAGCTCTGCCCAGTTAGCATTAATACATTCAATTATAATGTTGTGATTTTTAGCATATACACTACCATTCAAAAATTTGGGGTCAGTATGATTTGTAATGTAAGGAAATCTCTTGTGCTCATCAAGGCTGGATTTATTTGATCAACGTGTATTGTGAAATATTATAATGTAAAATAGCTTTTTTCTACTTGAATATATATTAAATATAGAATTTATTATATTGATTCTATATTTTCAGCAGCCATAACTCCGGTCTTCAGTGTCACATGATCCTTAAGAAATTATTCTAATATACTGTTTTTGTACTCAAGAAACATTGCTTGTTATTTTCAGTATTGAAAGTGGTTGTGATGCTTGGAAACCGTGATAGATTTTCTTATATAGAAATAGAAAGTTTAAAAGAAAAGCATTTATATGAAATTGAAATAGAACTTAGTGTAACATTTATTGTTTTTTGTTTTAATTTAAATATTAGTGCATCTAGTTGTTTGTTAAACGACATTGTGACCCATCTATTGTAGTTAGAGATGAACCGATCGACCGGCCAGGGACCAGAATTAGCCAATTTTCCACATGATCAGCCTGGACTGGTGACTGACCGTCAGTCTGCTGATTCCGAGCCGGTCCGTTTTGACATCACACCTACGCTCTCATCCGCATGCAAACAAAGTTCGCAATTTGTAATACGTGTAGGACCAAAGTAATAAACCGTGGGGGAACCACAGGGCTCGATTAATGCTTGTCTGGAACAAGTAGATCTTTTAAAGGTAAGCAAGAGAGAATATTATTTGCCTGATTGGACAAGATGCCCGATTAAAATGCCAATAATAAAAATAACCAGGGAAGCACTGAAACTCGGCCACCAAAAATTTTCGTGTTATGATGGACTTTTTGTTGCTGTTGATTTTGATGATGAATAATTTGGCTGTTGCTCTTTCATGCATTCAGCATTTGAAGAACGTATGTTAATACCATGTTATTCTTTAAAGGGGTCCTATTATGCTTTTTCAACTTTAGTTAGTCTGTAATGTTGCTGTTTGAGCATAAAAAAGATCTGCAAAGTTACAAAGCTCAAAGTCCACTTCAAAAGGAGGTATTTTATTTAACAGAAATCACTTTTCAAAAACTACAACGAACGACTCGTTTGGACTACAACGCATATTTTCCGGGATTTGTGATATCACAAATACCGATGAATGAGATGAGACCTCGTTGAGCTACACTAGAGAAGGCAACAAGTGTTATCACTATGTTGGAGACACGTTAGCTTTCCCAAGGCAGACGAGCTTAGAGTGGTTACAATCATCCGGGTTTAAATCGCGGTCAATTTGCCTTGGGATGTGAATGTGTTAATCATCCATCAAATTTCAGCCCCTCTTCCATGGTAACACCACAGTAGTTTTGTAAAGGTAAACCTAATGTAGCCTAATCTTAGAGGAAGAATTAGCTTCATAATGATCAGTAAAGAGAGTTTCTGATGCCTTTTCCCTTGTAACTCGGCTGACGTTTTGTCCTGCCACACTTTTTCCCTAAGGAAAGGGGCAGCTGCCCAGACATGCTTAGTGTGTGTGTTTGTGGCTGGTTGACAGCTGTAGAGGAAGACCAGCAGACGCAGGCATGCTCAAGGCGTGGGGACTCTCCCACCCCATTTTTCCAACCTCAAAGCCATTTCATGCTCCTCCTCTCCTTAAGAACTTGCTTAAGAAGTTCTAGCGCTGCTAGATTATGCCATTGAGGACTCTGCTGTCCAGCAGCAGTTTTGAGGAGGAGAGGGTCAGACTGACCAATCTGTCCAACCCACAGGATGTGGACCACTATTGCTTCGCAGGTAGACAGCGCTGTAACGGTGCCCTGAGTTTTTGTGGAGGATTTCAAGTCGAGGGATGTGTATTTGTTTGTTTTTTTGTGTGTGGTCAATTTGGAAGCTGCTATTTTGTCAAATGGTTTGGTCTTGGGGTGTTTCCAGCAAATGGAAATTCTTAGGAATTTTTCTAATTCATTTTTAAAAAAGCAACAATTAGATCAATACTTAATGTTAACACAGCGTACTGTGAATATATGAATGTAGTTGCAATGTATAGTGAAATATGTACATTTTCTACTTATATTAGTATTAAAGGGGTCATATGATGCTGTTTTAAAGATCATTATTTTGTGTATTTGGTGTAACAGAATATGTTGACATGCTTTAATGTTCAAAAAACACATTATTTTTCAAATACTGTACATTATTGTAGGTCCTCTATGCCCCGCCTCTCTCAAACGCTTCGTTTTCTACAGAGTCTTAAATTTGATAAAGAATATCTCTTTGGTTTTGAGACTTTAGTCTTTGCAACTTCAGGGATCTTATCTATTCACGAACAGCTTGTAACATTCCAAAGAGAAAGGAAAACTTGAAATCGCATCATATGACCCCTTTAATAAAATATTATTAAATTTCAGTCTGCTGCATTTATTGCATTTGTATAGAATTAACTTTTTCAGTTTCATTTATTATATTTATTTATTATATTATAATATTTTAAATAATAATAATAGTTGTTAGTAATATAATTATGTATGTTTAAAAAATACAAATACATTTTCTCCAATAATTCTTTATTATATGGATTATAAAATATTTCAAATATTTCAAAATTATTGACTGCATTATTGAAAAATTGTTAATTTATTAATGGAATTGAGTTCATTGAATGTCAATTGATCATTAACATCCCTAGCATCTAGAACAGCTTTGTTTTTGGTTTTTTAAATAATGATTTATTGCTGTTTTGTGTAGCCTTCGTAATGTTGTTTGCACAAATGATTTGTAAAAAGAGATCATTGTTGTTAAGTGAGGTATGATGTAAGGAGCAAAGTGATTTCATTTTGTTTTCACTTTGTGTCAGATGGTTGCAGTTTCTTCTCTTCTCCCTCCCCACCTTGACGTTAACATGTTCGTCAACTCCTGAAACCCCTCCCCTCTTACATTGACTCATTTTGCCCTTCCCAGAAGCCTTGTCTCATTTGGGATGTCATATGCTCCATCAACAAGCGCTTATGTTTTCTGTTACTCATATATCATGTTATTTATCTCTCTTTCTTCCTGACAGAGGCCCTGCACAGGCCGTTTGGATTGGACTCAACGTCACTGACGGAGGCGGTGCGCTGGAGCTCGAAAGAGAATCTGCTAGGTGCTGCGGAGAGTGACCCCAACCTCTTTGTTGCGCTTTATGACTTTGTTGCCAGTGGCGACAACACGCTGAGCATCACGAAAGGTATGATTGTCGAAAGGAGATGAGTGGTTTCATTGAACACTTTAACAGTTTGATCTCCACCTCTGTACACAGATGACAGACCACATTGCATTGATAATGTAAACTCAAATGTAACCCAAGACCAATTTTAATACCTGGAATAAACAAAGCCGGAGAATGTTTTCACAGCTGTTATTGATAACTTCCTCTCTCTTTATAACAAGGACACCATGCCATTACATGTTAAAAAGGGGCCCCATTTTTAATTTGGTAATTGGTTGCGTCATTGTGTTTGACTGCACATAGTGTACACACAGATTCAACACTCTGGAGAGGCTTTGGAGCTTTCTTTTTTCCAACAGCTTGATGGAGCCCAGCTTAATGGAACAGAACACAGGGCTCTTGAGATTGTTTTCACAAGTGCTTTTTGGAGGCATATCTTGTAAAAAATAATAATACTATTTTTAACTTCCATTGCGTCTTAAAAATGTGATGGAGTTCATGGAGTGTGATGCAGCTGCCAAAAATGTCCGTCTGACTGACACATGTATTTGCAGAAATTAAAAAAACAGCACAGTACCTCGAATACTCGGATGATATATTTGAATGTTATGATTGACTTTTCTTCCTCCACTCTCAGGTGCCTTCAGGATTTGTGCAGATCTCAGAACTCTTATTTATATACTAGCTTCTTCTCAGTCTGAGTTTATGGGATTGAAAACATTACCTAATGGACAAGTTCAAACTGATCTTGTTTAAGAACTAATACTGTAGGACAGGGGTGCCCAAACTCGGTCCTGGAGGGCCGGTGTCCTGCAGAGTTTAGCTCCAACTTGCCTCAACACACCTGACTAGAAGTTTCTATGCCTAGTAAGAGCTTGATTAGCTGGTTCAGGTGTGTTTAATTGGGGTTGGAGCTAAACTCTGCAGGACACCTTTGTTTGGACAGCCCTGCTGTAGGATCTATAAAGTTACTGACAAATGTGCACTTTCCTTCTGAAAGAACTGATGTGTTTTTATGGCTGAACGATGGACTTGTTGTGGCTTGCATTTCTAATCTCTCATTCCATTCCATTCAAGTGAGATGCATTGGTATGAATAACAAGGGTTTACATTGTCGAATCATTAGTAAAACCTTATGCACAAAAATGTGAGAAAAAAAATTGAATAGCAACTGATTGCTGTGTACAATGTACTGTTCTTTTTTGCATTTCAGGAGAGAAGCTGCGAGTGTTGGGGTACAACCAGAATGGCGAGTGGAGTGAAGTCCGTTCGAAGAACGGCCAGGGTTGGGTACCCAGTAACTACATCACCCCCGTGAACAGTCTGGAAAAGCACAGCTGGTATCATGGGCCTGTGTCCCGCAGCGCCGCTGAGTACCTGCTCAGCAGCCTGATCAACGGCAGCTTCCTAGTGAGGGAGAGTGAGAGCAGCCCTGGCCAGCTCTCCATCTCACTTCGCTATGAGGGACGGGTCTATCATTACCGGATCAACACCGCCTCCGACGGAAAGGTTGGGCTGAAGACAACGGCTGCTTTCACTTTACTTTGAAAGTAAAGCTCCCTTTCCTTTGATTTTAAAGTTGGTCTCCTCATCTGTCTCAGGTCTATGTAACAGCTGAAAGTCGTTTCAGCACATTAGCTGAGCTGGTTCATCATCATTCCACAGTGGCCGATGGTCTGGTAACCACATTACACTATCCCGCTCCAAAATGCAACAAGCCAACCGTCTATGGTGTCTCCCCCATCCACGACAAGTGGGAGATGGAGCGCACCGACATCACTATGAAGCACAAGTTAGGCGGAGGCCAGTACGGAGAGGTGTACGTCGGAGTTTGGAAAAAGTACAACCTCACTGTAGCTGTAAAAACACTAAAGGTTCGTGTTTTTGTGCGTATGCTCCTGTTTTAATATTTTCCCCCTATTTCATTGGTTTTTATTGCATTGAACTGTTTATGTGGCGTTGTGTGCCACCAAGTGGCTGGTCATTATATTGCACTTAAGGATTTCTGTTTTTGTAGTTGCTTTGCTAGTTCTGTTATGTATTTATATTTCATATTCCATGCATATTGTATTACTTTATTTCAAAGGAGGACACCATGGAGGTTGAGGAGTTTCTGAAGGAAGCTGCAGTCATGAAGGAGGTGAAACATCCCAATTTGGTACAATTACTGGGTAAGTGTACTAGGATTTTTAACTCGTTGACGCTAGTTGACAAGTTGCCTGTACAACTAGCCAAAACTCCAAATTTGTAGCTATATGTGCTTTAACTGGTTTCGGTTCAATTGACAAAATTGACAAAAAAAACTATGCACTACTCTCATTACTCCACTGTAGAAATACAGGGTTTCTTTCACATAATAAGCAACAATTATTTGTTTTTACCAAATTATGTTCTTAGATTTGTCCCAAATTGGTCATTTGTTTTGATGCCCCTTCCTAGGTGTGTGTACACTGGAGCCTCCATTCTACATAGTGACCGAGTACATGCCCCACGGGAACCTGCTGGACTACCTGCGTGAGTGTGACAGGGAGCAGGTGAATGCTGTGGTGCTGCTCTACATGGCCACTCAGATCTCCTCTGCCATGGAGTATCTGGAGAAGAAGAACTTCATCCACAGGTGAGCATAGCTCTTCAGACATCAATAGACTTCGAGTTCCCATTGGTTACATAGTTCTAACTGTCTTATATCACATTGAGAGATCTCACTACATCGTCTTAATTTCTTTCTCAGGGACTTGGCAGCTCGTAATTGTCTGGTTGGAGAGAATCACGTGGTCAAGGTGGCTGATTTCGGGCTGAGCCGGCTGATGACAGGCGACACCTACACCGCTCATGCGGGGGCCAAATTCCCCATCAAATGGACAGCACCAGAGAGTCTGGCCTATAATACCTTCTCCATCAAATCAGATGTGTGGGGTCAGTTACTAATTTAATTTTGTCATAAGGATTGTGTTGGAAGTTCTGATACTCTATAAAGAGTTATGTGTCACAGACTGAAATGATTGATTTGCTTATATAAATAAGTGACTCACTTATTTCTCCAATTTTCCAGCATTTGGAGTTTTGCTTTGGGAGATTGCGACGTATGGCATGTCTCCATACCCAGGAATCGACCTGTCTCAGGTGTACGATCTACTGGAGAAGGGCTACCGCATGGAGCAGCCCGAGGGCTGTCCTCCTAAAGTCTACGAGCTCATGAGAGCCTGTGAGCATGAACAGAGACTTTGATAACATTTTATAGCTTTCACTTAATAACTTTTCATAGTTAACTAAAACATGTCAAGTGTCATTCATATGTGTTCATATGCTTGTAACATAACCTTTTGAAAGTTTTACTGTCACTTGTGATCAATTCAATGTATCATTGATCAGTAGAAGTTAACTATAAAAAAAAAATCTTACACAACCCCAAAATTTTAAACCATATTGTAGCTTTTGGTCATTAGGTAAAGCCATATTTTGTTTGTGTTGGTAGGTTGGCAGTGGAGTCCACTGGATAGACCCTCATTTGCTGAGACTCATCAGGCCTTTGAGACCATGTTCCACGACTCAAGCATTTCAGAAGGTATTGCTGCATCATATGTTTTGAATGACAGAGGAAGCTGTAAACCAAGCGGACTTTTCATGCAGATCTAATATGCTTAATTATTAAGCACAGAAAACTTAATGCACAATAAAAGTCTTAAACGTGCTTAAAGGGAAATAATATAACATGGGTATAAAGGAATACATAACATAGGTGCAGTTTGTATTGCATTTAATATAGAAAATACATTTATTGTAATTTACCATAGAAAATTGACTGAATATAAAAATTAATATTTAATGAAGATTTGACCCACAGTACTTACATGTAATGTTAACATGCACCTTCTTTCTGCTAACTCTTCTCCAGAGGTAGCCGAAGAGCTGTGTAAAACCGCATCTGGTGGGCAAGGTGGACTTGCGCACACCTTTGGCCACGATATGCCGCTCTTGCCCTCAAAGTCTCGTGGGCAGAAGAAACACTCTGAGAACAAAGAGAATATGGAGGAGGCAGGACCCCACGGCCCTGCAGGTATACAGGCCCAACTCCGGCTCAGTCGGCTCAGACAGAAGCTCAAGAGAATGGGAGTGGTGTTCATTATCGATTAACAGCGCTACATAATATATAACCCTACAAATATTTATACACAAATATAGTATGATTCAGAACATTCTGTGTGTTATATCCTATATATATATATATATATATATATATATATATATATATCTTCCTTTTATTCTCATTCATTTTAAATGTTCAAAATGTATCATGATCAGAAATCTTACATGTTCATAAACGTTCATAACAGATATTCCCTCTCATGTTTTGATTATCTTTCTGTAAATACATCTGATTTCATTCTATTTCTTCCATTTGCTGCATGTCACTAAACCCCAAGTATGCATATAAACACAACTGCATGTGTATTTATATTTTGATTAAAATTTGTTTAACCTTATTAAAGCATTTTTCATGTATTGTGCAATATTGTTTTTCTACTTAAACTATTTATATGCTATTTATTGAAATTACATAAAATTGATATAAAATAAACTTTTAGGGTGGGGATGTTTATGTTTATTCATTTTTTAGTTGAGATGCATCTTTTTTGTCATGTTATTAAACCTTTTAAGCATGCAAAAAGTTAAAAACTTTTATTTTTTGTATTCCTGCATCTGTATTTATTGTCCTGACAATCTTACTTTTCCCCACATATCAAGTGATACTCTCTATATAATGCAAATATCTAGACATCCTGTTTGCCACAGGACCTGTAAAAAAAAAAAAAAAAATGCAAAAGAAATAATCTTGGCCCACTCATACAACAATTCACCCTATAAATTAAAGAGATAGCCCTGACTCAGTGTCATGTACTTTAATGCTTAAATTATGACAGCAAGCAGTAGCAGTAGCTTATAGGGACACTACACGGTTTATTGCATAAAAGCATATTCCAGGCTAGTTCTTATAAATTACAGTCAGGGTTAGCAGCAGTGATATCTAATACCACAGCCTTCATTTACACCAGGATTCATCATGCTTTACTTTTATGTTTATTTTTGAGACATTTGCTTGAGACACAGCTATTGGTAACAATGTAATAAATTAATTATTCATTATATAGCCAAGCAATCAAAGTCTGACATGATATGCTATTTGTGCACTGAATAATGATGTAAGCAAGTGTTCCGTAGTGACAATCTGTCTATATATGAGAGCACTGACGTGTTTAGTTTTCATGTCTACTGCTACCTCTTATTTCGCTGTTCTTTGACCTTTGGTTTTGTTGTCCTATTGTGTTCAGGTCTTGCAGCTTCCCTTTTTGTGGGTGATGGCCGCTCCAGCAGCTCTCCGGCCCTACCTCGTAAACAGAGGGATAAGTCTCCCTCTAGCTTGCTGGAGGACTCCCAGGACACGACCTTCACCCGTGACCGCAAGGCTGGCTTCTTCAGTTCTTTCATGAAGAAGAAGTCCATGTCTTCCTCTTCTACTTCATCCTCACCTCAGCAGCAACATAATCTCCCTATGCCTCCCAAGAGGAGCAGCTCTTTCCGGGAGATGGAGACCCAGCCCCATAAAAAGTATGAGCCCACAGCTGGGTTTGCATGCCCTCCTCCTCCTTTGCCCCAGACTGATGGGTTGAGTTTCTCTCCATCTCACGGAGAGGGGAACCACGTGCAGTCCCACTGTTGTGGGGCCACGTTTGGACAGAAACCCTCAAATTCAAACTCTGGAGCAACTTCTGGTCAAGTTGGAAGCAGCAGTAGTTGGGGAAGCCTTGCAGGCTTTTTCACCCCTCGCCTTATCAAAAGGACCCTGGGATTGCGGGCTGGTAAGCCTTCTGGAATAGACGAAGGAAGTGGAACCAAGCCATTCCCTCGTTCCAATTCAACTTCCTCTATGTCTGCTGGGTTGCCGGACTTAGAGCGCATGGCGTTGACGTTACCAAGAAACCGAAGCAAACCCCCATTAGAGCGTACAGCTTCCACCACCTCACAGCCAGAGAATGGGGCAGCACGACCTTCGGATGCAATCCTGAGGAAGCTTGACGAAGGTACGGCTCAGATACGAGATCGTCCCAAAGCCAAACACTTGCCACGAGGGGTCGCAGGTGGAGTTAGGGCACCAGGTGTAGGGGGAGAGGCAGATTCAGACTCCAACACACGGGGAAAAGATGGGCAAGATGACAGGCAAGGCTGGTCATCTCCGTCGAAAACCTCTACTCTTGGTTCGGTCAATCTGCACAACCACAAAGTTCCAGTGCTGATCTCCCCGACCCTAAAGCACAGCTCGGCCGATGTTCACTTAGTCGGTGTGGACTCTCAGGGCAACCGCTTTAAACTGCTGTCTGACAGTGGCGATCGTGACCGACCGCGACTGGTGAAGCCCAAATGTGCACCTCCTCCGCCACCCATGCTCCGCTCCCTCCAACACGCCTACAGTGCCGATGCAGCTGACGAAGCGGTCAGTGGAAACATAGAGGTCAATGGAGATGGCGTCAAAAGGTCGGGGAGAGAAGCGAGAGGAGCACGTCCATCAATACCACCACCACAAGTGCCTCCAGCCACCATAGTCCCCTCTAGTAACACCACCACCCAAACTAAGATGGCCAACGGTGCTTCCACTGGCGGACCTGGCCCTACTTCCGCCAAACCAACCCTTAGACGGACTCGGCAGCAGACAGAACGGATCCCTCTGGAGAAGATCAGCAAGGAGGCTCTTTTGGAATGTGCTGAATGCTTGAGTAGTGCTCTTCAAGGCAACACCGAGCTTTCCTCCAGCAGCCAGGTCCTGGATGTGGGACACCAACTTTTGGACTACTGCTCGGGGTATGTCGATTGCATCCCCCAGACACGTAATAAATTTGCCTTTCGTGAGGCAGTGGGGAAACTAGAGTTGAGTCTACAGGAGCTGCGCGCTTCCTCTACAGGTGGGGGATCGGGACCTGGGACCAGCCCGGCTCTTGACAACTTGCACACATGCATTAAAGAGATCAGTGATGTTGTGCAAAGGTAGCCAGTATGTCCACCTCCAAAACTCCTCCTCCTGTCCCCCTTGAGACTTTTTGCCCCAGAATCAATCTAGTTTTATTTAAATGTTGGGGGACAGAGAATATTCTCTAAGAAGTACCTCAGAAAATTACTACAAACACTCTCTCTAACTTTTTATTGTTTACAGGTGACTTTCTCCTTGAAATTGCCAGTTGGGAACAGAGTTCTTTGTATATAAGCTTTTTGTCACTATCAACATACACACAGTTTTGTTTTTGACAAATTAATACTTACAGTTTTGTCTTGGTATGACAGAATCAGTTTTCACAAATAGACAGGGGTTGCACAGGTAAAGGTGCGCTGACTACACATGAACTGGTCCATTTATCATGCATTTTGTTTTTAGTTACAGATTTCCATTCGCCTTTTCGATATTTCATTTGCATTTGATCCATAGTAACTGGATATTGCATCAGAATGTCAATGCAAACATAAAAATGCCCAACATTTAATATATGAATTGGTTTCACTTGAGCATAAACAACATTGCTTGTTCAGAACCTGTAGTAGTAATGAATGTGGAGTGCAAACACAGCTCTACGCACATTTATTCAGTCTCATTTTACACACTAAAAGTGCTTCTGTCTACATCCCATACTGTCATTTTTTATTTGACCTCATTTGTTAAACACTATGTCATTTGATGACCATTCATAATTTGGTAGATCTTTCTGTAATTAGTCTTCATTTTGACATGGTCCATGTATTATTGTTTCTAGTAGTGGTTTGTTGTGGCATAGTTGAACCGGTGTTGGGTCCGTCACCATATGGATCATATTTGGCCTTTTATATCCGTGGCCTTTAGATAATGCCCCCATCAGCCAGATGGCACAAATCTACAGTCTGACTCTAGAGTTCTCAACACTCA
Organism: Sinocyclocheilus anshuiensis; assembly: GCF_001515605.1. NCBI lineage: Eukaryota > Metazoa > Chordata > Actinopteri > Cypriniformes > Cyprinidae > Sinocyclocheilus > Sinocyclocheilus anshuiensis. The sequence continues at coordinate 1,167,370 of NW_015536549.1, forward strand.
AGAATTCTAAACATGTTTCTAGATTTTATTGATTTGCTATAGGGGAATTATTTGATGTGTGGAAAGTCTGAATTTATTTTATGACCGTCATGGTGCCAACAACACAGAGGCAGCAACACTACAGACACAAGTATTGCCAAGACTTTTAATACAAACTGCATTTTCTTTAGCACATTGACTTTTGCAACTTTATTTTGATTTCACTTTAGAATGTCGCCATTTGTAAACTTGAATTTTAAATTATTTTTTTATTAAAAGCACAGGCGTTTTTATGATATTGTAGATATTGCATATTATTTTATACCCACAAACATGCGTGGAAGGTCATGCTCCCTTGTGTCCTTGTGGTGAGATTTTGGTGTGAGGGTCTCCATCTGTGCATCTACATTATGAATGTATTCATTTATTTGCGTGTATATGTTTTCCATAGTCTCTCTTCACACAGTTCAACCTTTATTAAAAAGAAACATTATTATAAGAAACATTTTCTTCAGGACACAAACAGTTACAAATGTTTTCTGAGTCTGTATTCATAAAATGATAGATTTCTATTAGAATTTGCATAAATGAGATTTTCCTGGGTACCCTGCAATGTCATAATTGAAATGTAATGTAGATGATTTGTACCGATTACACTGGAGCACATTTTTAAAGCATAAATGTTAATTGCCTTGCCTTAATTCACTATCTAGGGTATGTAATATGGAAATTTTGGAAGGAGAAATTGTTTTTGCCATACATCTCCATGACATTTCAGTTCCACTGCAACAGAAAAACATACATGTTGTTAGTTCAAAACTGTTTTTTAAACTCTAAATCATAGCATAATTTGCCTACACTAAATAGTTTTGCCTTTTTTTTTTCTGCCATGGGCAATGCTTTCTGATATTACATGGTGCCTTTTGTGAGAGATTTAATGTTTTGTGCACTGCAAGGTCATGTTAAAGATCTGTTTATGTAAATATGTTTTGTGCTAAAATATTCATTATCAATTTTAAGGTGGCAAATGGGATTTTTCAAGCCTTTATTATCATTCAAGCTGCCCTGTTCAGACATCTGGGTATGTGAGGTGTCCAACTTGAATAGGAAAAAGTGCAATGATCTGTCCTTTACTTAGAAAAAGACAGTGCTTGAAGTCTGGTCTCCTTTTACTGAAAGAGCTCATGCATTTGTTTTGCTTTGCCAGGAATACCTCTCTTGTAATCACATTAACAGAGAAAAAATATTTTTCATGTGTGATTTAGCGGTTCGTTCTTTCATAACACATGCAGGTCATCTATTCCATTTATTATTATGTCTGAAAATGTTTCATTACCAAACAACTGAGGGGGAAAAGAGTTAGTGACTTTTGTATGTCAGATTTGCATGATTGTCAGGGAGCGTTTTACCTTTTAAACCTTTTAGTTGACAGCAAAGTGTTTTTTTTTCTTCTTTTATTACCACTTATCACCGCAATTTTTTTTTCTTTTGCTATAATCAGTCAATTTTATTTTAGTAAACCTCTTCTGAAAGTTTGTGCATTATAGGATATTTTATTGTATCATGTATAGAGGAACAATTCAGAGAGAACCATCTTGTCATATAGTTTATGCTTTATGAGCCACACAAGGCCTCTGAGGTGCAAAGTCGTATTTTTTGTCTCACACTCAGAATTCAATCCTATTCAGTTTCAATTACCCAAGTTTGTGCAAGTTTTTTTTTCTTTTACATTTTTGTTATCACTTTTATTTATTTTTGGTTTATTTATTGATCTACTTTTTATGTTGAATCCTGGAACTCACATTGTTTGGAGACTGTCTTTTTTTAAGGTCAGATTTTAAGTGCTGAAGAAATTTATATACCAAAGCCCACCTCTCTAGTCCTTCAAGTGCAATGAAAATAAAACACTCTTAATTTTGAATATGTGAATTTAACAGGGATTAAAAAGGCAGAGGTTGACAGATTAACAGTATTTTTTCTGTTTTGTAAAAAGTATATTTTGTGTGATTCTAATTTAATGCTCACTTTTAATATTATATTACTGTGAAGTCCTTCCTCAGTGTTACACTTGATGTAAATAATGAATAAAGAAACTGTTGAAACATTGGTTTGGGAGTTTGTTTTCTACTTTTATTATTATTATTTAATTTTGTCATTATTTTTTATGAATAAAGCAGTGTACTGTGGTGTGATACGCTAAGCTTCATCTATGAATCTTAACTCAAATACTTTTTAGAACTTGCCAAAACTATATTTCTCATTTTAATTTAGTTTAACTTGAATTAAAATAACTAAAACAAAAACTAAAATAAAATCTATACAGACAAAAATATATTTAAAAACACAAACTAATAAAAATGACAAAAACAGAACAAAATGACTATATCTTCAATATTGAAAAATATAGATATAAAAAATACTCGCTTGAAATAAAAAATATATATATATTATGGTACCTCAATGATACTAAAATAACATTTAAAAAAAAATCTAGCATAATATTCATACCTGCAGAATGTATGGCCACATATTAAGAGATTTGACAATTATCCAAACTTTAAATGAGCCACTCTACCAACACTGACTATTAAAAAGTAAAATTGTAGCTTCAACAGGACATTTCTGCCATATCAAATGTTTGATATATAATAATAGATATATACAATTAAATTAATGTACCAATATGATTAAATTTCTTAGCCTATAGATTTCTTATTACATTATTTCTCATTACATGTTAAATATTTCTCATTACACTCTATAGTAATGTAAAAAATCTAAATATTTTTTTGTGCCCCAACAAGTTGTGTAGTTATTCAATCTCCCCACTTACAAGCTCTGGCGGATAGGAGGCGCTATTGGACAAACGCATCCCTCCATTTCCCCGCGGCAGAGGCGCATTGTGTGTCGGAAATGGGAAAACCCTGAGCCGTGAGGTTGTCGCTGCTGGCTTCACTTGAGTACAGAGAGTTACACGACGGCAGAGAGAGGAAAGAACAAGGAACCCTGGAGTTTTAAGCGGAGGAGACGTTAGTTCTTGGAGTTTTTTCGCTATGAGCTGGGGAACGGATCTTTGGGTAAGCACACTTTTCCCATTGCTTGTTCCTTGTGGCCTTTTGTTCCCTAACAAACAACTCGGTTTTTGGCATGACTTCAGGAAAGGTGTCCTGGTAAGGCTGTCTGTGTATTGTCGGTATGTCCTGTTGGTTTACAAAAAACACCTTTACCGCCAGAAACAATTACAGAGTTTTATACATTATAACATTTCGCTTTTAGAATGTATCAAGTGTTAAATGTATCACGCGTGACGTTCCGTTTGATTCTAGTGGCATTCCGAATCAAACCTAATCTAAAGGTTTCACACCCAGTTTCGATGACTAAGAGGTGGGGAGAGGATCACAATTTATTAACTCGTTTTCGTAGTATACAACCGATATAATAACTTGTATATGTATTGTTAATTTAAGACAAACAACAGTTTCTCCCAGCTGTATCCAGAATCTGTTTCCATTGTTGCTTATTGGTGACAGAGACAATGCAGAAGATGATGTGCTAGCCTGTAAAAGAGTAACATGAGATGAAATCTTCTAATGTGGATATTTGTTGGTTAGATTGTATTTCTTTAAAAAAAAAAATTCAATCTACGGTTTCCATTGGCAACGCTTCTGCAGTTTTTGACCCCACGTCTTTTATTGTCTGGGCTTCGAGTCTGCCATGTTTCGTTGACAAAAACTCGCATTTTAAATAAAAGATGCATTGTTTCGGCATAAGTTGAGCTATTGAGAGACAATGAAGCCCGTCGAGTGTGTGTGGGTCTGTTACAGGGGTGTTGCCCTTCAAATTGGGCTACTGGACAAAAAGCAGATGATGTATGAGGTATTGCTTGAAATATCCCATGCATCATTCTGTTTTTTTTTTTTTAGGTTTATAGGTTTAAACTAGATGGTTATTTTTGCTTTAACTTTAATTACTATGCATGGAATTACCAATTTTGTGATTGGTCATCCATATTAATAACAGTAGTTACATTTATTTGTATTTTTTTTTCTGAGAGTATGTGAGTGAGTTTATGTTTCGGGGTTCTTTTGACAGTGTAACTTGGCTCATAATGTATTTGTAATTAACAGATTCTAAAAGGTTTTGCTAAAGATTGGGTAAAGTTAGTTTTAAAATGTTTTATTGTTATTATTAATTTGAATTTAGGGTTCCTGTTGGTAACATAGTAGATGGTCTCTAACTGGTTCAAGCTAGTCATTAGCTGGCTGGCCAAAAACCAGCTTGACCATCTTAAACTCTTATGATGGTTTGTTGCTGCTCCAAGATGGTCTGTTTAATACTAGGTTTCAAAACACAACTACCATTTTTTGCTTGAAAATCCAGATTATTTGTGACTTTTACAAATCCTGCATTCTTCCAAATACTTGTTGTCTTGTAATTAAGACATTAATACAGAAATAAAAAAAGACTTTCAAGCACTTTTCAAGTTACTAGCAATTGAGCCGATTATATTGTTAACTGAACTTGTGGCTTGTTAGATTGAACAGATTCCAATTTGTGGCTGGATGTTTGGTGTTGGGCATTCGATACTGTATGTTTGTCTTAATTACCTGTACCGTAAATCTCTTATGCCGTGAAATATGGCATATCCTCTTCAGTGGCGGTTCTCTTTTGTTGATTGTATTAATCTGTAATCCTGTTGCAAAACCCTTTGTCTATGAAACATGCTGAATAATCATGCTTGTCTCACGGTGAATGTCGTCTTAGCCATAAAATGTGAAAGTATTTTCCATCCGTAGCCTTGGATCTGATGAATTAAATGCCATTCTATCCCTTAAATGCATGTGCACTTTTCATCATGGTTATCCTCAAATGCACTCTGTGTTAGATCCATTTATGTTCTATTAAGAGTCATGTAAACTCAATTAAGATGTTTAATGTCTCTTGTTATCTGTCAAGTGTTGATTTTCATTCAAAATTAGTGGCGTAACATCTTGGGTGTGATTGGTTTGCACCTTTCAGAATTACCCAATTGTAACGCATAACAAGAAAACGCCTTATGCACTAGACAACTTGTTAGTTCTGAATGTCCCGTAGGAAATTAGTGTGACTTTTTTTGTTGTAGAGAGCTGTTATTAGTACAAAGCGGACTTGAGCTGTGAGGGGTTGCATGGACTTTAATCAAATCAAGAATAAAGAGCTTGATTGAAACTTAATCACACAGTGCTCAGCAGCGTACGGGAAGCTGACATTTAAACCCTCTGCTATTAAAACGGGTTTCTTGAGTTTGTTGCTTCTCCTAATAATATTTGTTTGTTTAAAGTCTTTATGATGGTCTCAGAGGAGCCAGTACAGAGTTCTAGTGTTTTGTACACAGCTGTATGACCGTATAGAGTGTGTGGACGGAAGTGTCTGTTAAAACGATTGCTTACAGGGCTTGGATGTGGTGATTCAGGCTTTTGTAGAGCAGACTGGTTAGACCTGTTACAGTGCTTGCAAGGCTTGGATAGTAATTGTTTAGTCCATGCGTTTTGTGTGTTGTAGTGTTTTGGGTTTAAAAAATGAATTGAATTGGCCAATGTCAGTCAGCAAGTGAGTAGATGAATAGACTTTCTTGTTCTTTGAACTTCAGGATCTCATCATTTTAATAATGTAATTTATGAATTTTCCTCAGACATTACTCCAGTCTTCAGTGTCACATGGTGCTTCAGAAATATGACTGTGATGCCTTTTTTTTAACGATTCTTTGATGAATAGAAAGCTCTAAATAATAGCATTTATTTGAAATAAAAATCTTTTGTAACATTATAAATGCCTTTACTGTCACTTTGATAAATTTGATGCATCCGTGCTGAAGAAAACGGAATAATTTCTTAAAAAAAAAAAAGGAAGATTATGAATGTAAATACACTTATAAGATTTTTTTTATACAGTTATCAAACGAAGCATTTAGTTAATTGGATATAAGGACTTGAATCTTGAGGGAATCTGCAGACAGGATTTGCTTCAGAATTCTTCCTGATCTAAAAATGTTCACTCTTCTTGTAAACAGTCATGCCAAGAATAGATTTGACTGAGAAGCTTGTTATACATCAGCTAAAAAAGCAACTCCTGTCTTCAACCCCTGCAGTGACCCAAGACAAAAGGCAGCTGTAGGAGGCTCCTGTCAAGATGGTTCAGTTAAAGGTTGTCTGTCAGAGGCTGCTTTCTGTTTTTGACTGGTCAGGCTTTTGACAACCTGACTTGACACGCACTGAAATCAGCAGTTGTATATTCACAATAGGCTTAATCAAGTAAGCTTATGTAATTTGTTTTATCTAACCTTAAAATGAAAGGGTAAAGGTTATAAAAATGTGCTTCAGTGTAATCGGTTATATAAAATAAAATCCCCCCCAAAAAAAAAAAAAATGACTATTTATTTACTCACCCGCATGTCATTCCAAACCTCTGTGCTGTGCTGTTATGTTTGTAAGTTTAATTTAATATTTATGCAGCTCTTTTTTTCATGACATTTCATAGTGACCACGGCTGTCAAGCATCAAAAAGCACCATTAAAAACATGCATTATATTCTAAATTTCCTGAACCAGTATAATACCTTTGTTATTGGAACAGATCAAACTTTAAATTATTCACTAATTATTGATTGTTTGTTCCACTGATTCCACAAATTACAGTGTACAAGTTTGGAATGACTTGATGGTAAAGTAAATGACACAATTTTCATTTTTCAACTTAGTCATTTAAGAATTTGAGAAGTTTCAGTTTGTCGTTGTGGACATAATTATATATGGACAATTACAGAATTAACGATAACTCTACAAAGAGTCTGAGGATTTTTCTACTCCTGTGGGATAGACAATAAGGTTAATTAAATCCACTGACCTCTAGAAAGCTCCTTGAACTATTTTCTTTTATTACTTAGTTATTTAATTTAATATTACTATACTTATTACTACTATACTATCTTTTTAGCATTGTGTATAGGTGTTTTAAGTCGCTTACAGATGTTTTTCTTCAGTGACTATAAAGTGCTTCACAGTTGAGGTGTGCAGATTGTTGGGAGCTGGTTATCTGGGATGCCTGGAGTTCAGTCAGGTGAGCCTCTGCCAGGTCATTATGACTGAGTGCCAAGACTGCTGTCATTGCCAATATGCCAGAGGAGCTATAGACATAAACACATGCTCCAAACATAGTCGTGGGAAAGAGTAGGTCAGGAAACAATTTGCTTAAACCTTTGACCCCAACATTTTAGTGCTTTCCGAAGTTTATTGGCGTGTGTGAGGAATGCTTCGCTTACATATGTGGTGAGCGAACCAGTTTGTGCTCTCATTGTCACTGACCCAATTTTAACAGAATGAATGCTGATCATGAATTGATAACTGTTTTTCTGCCTTTCATAGTGTGGTTATAAAGATCGTTATTCAGTTTTATGTCTTATAAATTGTCAAAAAATATTTTGCATGTCATTGATGTTTTGAATGTTTAATAATGGCCTCTTTTTCCAACTGTATTTTTGGAGTTTTATGCAGCTCTATGTTCTTTTGTTTGCTGCTCTGATCAGAACAAACCTCTTAAAATCATTTCACAGTATCCTGCTTAAACACAAGTATTCATGTTTGGTTGCAGAGTGAATATCCGCACATAAACAGATCTTTGCAGTATGTAAAGCTCACTCTTGGCTCTCTCTTCGGCCCCTTGTGTTCTCTGAAAGACCAACAGCTGGGTGCAAATGTCTATCCATATACAACAAAGATTAATTTAGTTTTGAGGGCAATGTTATCATAACCAAGGGTGCATAGCTTATTTTTCTGCAGGAATCGACTAATTGGAACATCAAACCTTGGGCTACAACCAACTTTTTTTTTTTTTTTTCTTCACAGTCAATATTTATGGAGCACGACTCACACAAATAAGTTTGGTGCTCTTTGGCCCGGAAACGGAGTTTGAAAAACCGGCAGAACGTCCTGTGATCTTTTCTACCAAACACTTTCATGATGGCGGTCTAAAAATAGCTGTACTCTGAAGCTCTCCTTTGTCTTCTGCCATAGCTTTGGTGACCTCATCAGAAGCAATTGGTTGAAAACGTATGTTGAATACCTGTGGTGCCACTAGGCTCCACTGTTTTGGGTAAACAGAGCCACTTTTGGTCCCAGATCATAAATCATTGTGCCCAAACCATGAAACATGGTTGTTTCTTTATTTCAAAAGACTAACTGGATATAGGGATCATTTTGGCCTGGGAATTTTCAACAGTCACTTGTCACATGATGTCTGAACCATTAATGCCAAATTTACACGATAAGTGGGGAATTTTCTTTATTTTGTTTGTTTTTAAACCTCTTTACTCACTTCCTTTAGAGGAATAAATACTGTCATTTAGTCACCCGTATGTTGTTTGAAACCTGTATGTTGTTGTTTTCATGGAACACAATTAAAAAAAAAAAAGAAGAATCTTCACTTAGTGCAAAAGAGCATCTGTAAAATGTTAAAGTATTTATTAATTTATTATTTTTAACACTGTTTTTCGCTGTACTTTTCCCCTGAGGGTTTCTGGACCCCAATTTGAAAACCTGTATTTTAAATTAGAGTAAACTAGCATAAAACACTCATCCTGTACCGCTTCATGCCTTTTATCCACTGTTTTCAAAGGATTTTTCTTTCTAGGTTCTAGGAGCTACTTGGAAAAAGGTGTCATAAATTCAGCACAAATCCATCACAAATCATCGCGCTATGTTACGTACGTTACGTAACCTAAAGAATGAAGAGGCACTTCAAAACAAACCACCTCACAGGATGCCATCTCTGCACATACTTTTTTAATAATTCATAAACTCAAGACCTAAGCATTTGGAATTAATTGTTTGCAGCTCTTGAATGGAAAATGAATTCAGCTTTTGCACAGGCAAGCTCGATGGGAATTGGCTCGAAACTGTATTGAGGGTAACGGAGTTCATTATTCACAGACAGCTTCTTTCACATTTACAGGGCCCCTTAGTCCCTTGACAAATCACATAGGCCTGTTTACAGAAAGAGAGAGAGAAAACACAGGGACTGTTTTGTCGTCTCCCACCTTTTGTTGGATGACATGCATTGCGTTTTTTTATGGCCTGTGGAAATGATTCTGGAGCCGTGGGACTGTTGCTTGGAATGGTCAGAATGCACTGGAAATGTACATTTATTCACTTAGATTGGTACGGTCGGGACAGTTTTACAGTTTTTTTCACATGGGACTCCATAGTGTATCAAAACAGCTTGAGATTGTTTCTTGTTTCTAACGAGTGAATCGTGAACCTCTTTACTCACTTCCTTTAGAGCAATAAATACTGTCATTTAGTCACCCGTATGTTGTTTGAAACCTGTATGTTGTTGTTTTCATGGAACACAATTTAAAAAAAAAAAGAAGAATCTTCACTTAGTGCAAAAGAGCATCTGTAAAATGTTAAAGTATTTATTAATTTATTATTTTTAACACTGTTTTTCGCTGTACTTTTCCCCTGAGGGTTTCTGGACCCCAATTTGAAAACCTGTATTTTAAATTAGAGTAAACTAGCATAAAACACTCATCCTGTACCGCTTCATGCCTTTTATCCACTGTTTTCAAAGGATTTTTCTTTCTAGGTTCTAGGAGCTACTTGGAAAAAGGTGTCATAAATTCAGCACAAATCCATCACAAATCATCGCGCTATGTTACGTACGTTACGTAACCTAAAGAATGAAGAGGCACTTCAAAACAAACCACCTCACAGGATGCCATCTCTGCACATACTTTTTTAATAATTCATAAACTCAAGACCTAAGCATTTGGAATTAATTGTTTGCAGCTCTTGAATGGAAAATGAATTCAGCTTTTGCACAGGCAAGCTCGATGGGAATTGGCTCGAAACTGTATTGAGGGTAACGGAGTTCATTATTCACAGACAGCTTCTTTCACATTTACAGGGCCCCTTAGTCCCTTGACAAATCACATAGGCCTGTTTACAGAAAGAGAGAGAGAAAACACAGGGACTGTTTTGTCGTCTCCCACCTTTTGTTGGATGACATGCATTGCGTTTTTTTATGGCCTGTGGAAATGATTCTGGAGCCGTGGGACTGTTGCTTGGAATGGTCAGAATGCACTGGAAATGTACATTTATTCACTTAGATTGGTACGGTCGGGACAGTTTTACAGTTTTTTTCACATGGGACTCCATAGTGTATCAAAACAGCTTGAGATTGTTTCTTGTTTCTAACGAGTGAATCGTGGATTTGCATAGGAGAGAAGCGGTTTCCTGGGTAATCCAGTACAATTTATGCATCTCCCAGCACAGTATGCTAAGTCAGCTCTGTGCTGAAATACACAGCTCAAGTGTCTTTTTTTTTGTTTTTAATCTAGTTATGCAAGTCAGGTAGCAAGTCATTAATCTGTGAGCCTTAACCTGACTGAAAATCTTGGCTTCATGTGTTAAGCTTGGATTAAACTCACACACTATTAAACAGTCTGGACAAACGTGGCATGACGGAAGTGCTTTCCGTCTTGAAGTTAATCATTATAACGAGTTGTATGAGCAGCTCTGATAGTTAAAGGCCTGCCCTGATAGATTATACAAGATAAACAAGAGGGCTTGCTGTGAGCTTTAGGAGAACATGAATGTCATGGGATTCCTAGGTCAAATGTGACCTCATATATGCATAATAGATTTTAGCTACATGCTATTCATGGTTAAATAGCATTCTGTGATCCTATAATTCATGATATATCAAAAGAGCCAAATGAAGCGAAATGCGAAAAATGAAGCGAAAAGCGAAAATCATTAAGAGACTTTGTTCCAGCCTAGTGAGATGCCTATGTAGACAGCATTTTAAGGCATCATAAGCACAGTCGCAAAGGTTTACTGTTAAAATGCATTCTTTTGGTCCAATTTTGGCATGTATATTGTTTGTAGAGAAGCCAGTCTCAGAGGAAGGTTGATTATATTTATAATTAATTTAATATTAAAAGACAAGGGAAGTCAAAATGGAATATAATCCAAAATGTTTGTGCTATTTATTTTATGCTTAGAGTTAGCTAACACCAGTCTCTTGTAGACTTCACTTGAGCAGCAAGATTTTTGTGACGCATGAAGTTAGCTAAAATATTTGATAAACAAGTGTATGTGGCTTGAAATTTGTAGAACTTTGGCAGTGCCCATTGAGAGTGACATTTCAATTCTGTGGAAAGATACAGAAAGATGAGGAGTTATGCAAATCTGCTTATCTCAGTTAGGATCCCTGTAGAGAGCAAGGCATACAGACGTACAGGAAGACAGACAGACGTTTGGGGGATGGGGGTCTTAACTCTTAGGCTAGCACATGATAGCATTCATGCTCTTTGTGAAATGTCTTTGTCTCCTAGACCCTCCAGAAGTTTCTAAATCATGATGCACTCAAACATGGCTGCTAATGATTTCCAAATGATCTCCCCCTGCAATGCTCCAACCCTGCACTGTAACTGAAAATGAACCCCACTATTTTTACATTGACTCGCATCATTAAGTTCCATTGAAATACTAGAGTTGTACGTATGTAGCCTAATTGCTTTTTTACTTCTGGAATATTACTTTACTTCACATCGTATACTAACGATGTGATCTTTTTGAGCAAGGCTTTTTTTTTTAAATGTCCTCTTCATGTTTTCCTTTTTGCTTTGGGATTTATAAAAGAAATGGACAAGGCTTTTTAGAAGGAATGCACAATATATCGGACTGTATCAGTATTGGCCAGTATGGTACTGTCGTGAATGTGTGTCAGAAGAGACTAGGGATATGCCGGTATCAAATTCTCATGTTGCGATTAATTGCTAATGCTTTTATCACGGTGTACGGTATTAT
>NW_015536549.1:1179586-1201964 GCF_001515605.1 Sinocyclocheilus anshuiensis
CCCCTCCTCTCCTCCATACTGGTTAGTGATACAGATATTCTGTGCCTTGCTGTGAGGATCCTTCTCTGCGGCCCGGATTCTCGTCTCCTGAGATACACATGAAAAAATTAAAATAACAAAAACTGTGAAATTACTAACCTAAAATGATATAATATGCACTACAGACTGGGGTCGGTATGATTTTTATACTTTAAAAAAAAAATGCATCATGGTACTGTTGTGAATGTGTGTCGAAGACTGACACGGAAGAGAAAAAATTTGAAGAGAGTTGTTTATTTTTGTTTTCTTTGTGCACAAAAAGTATTCTCGTACCTTCATAAAATTAAGGTTGAACCACTCTGGATTGGATTAGTCCAATAATCACATGGACTATTTTAATGATGTCCTTACTACCTTTTTGGGCCTTGAACGTTTCAGTTGCCTTGCTGACTATGCAGGGTCAGAAAGCTCTCAGATTTCACCAAGAATACCTTAATTTGCTTTCCGAAGATGAACGACATCTTATGTGTTTGGAACGACATTAGGGTGAGTAATTGATCACGGAATTTTCATTTTTTGGTGAACTTGTCCCTTTAACCAAGGTTTAAGCCCTATGCTCATTTTTGCATAGTTAAAAACTGTGCAAAACTGAGCATGAATTGTTGTTAGCTTCAACAGTCTTATAAGAATCAAGCTGGTGGTATTGTTAATAATTTTGTAATTTGGAGGCAGAAAAGGTTTCATTTTCCAGTCTTTCTTTATTCACCTCACAGTTTTGCATATTATGTTTGGACAGGCTAAAATGAGTTGGGAAGGAGGCCTGAATATCCTGGAGCGCTCTTGCTTTGCTAGCCGCGCACTAGTGCTAAAGCAACGTGCAGCTGAAACTGTCAAACACAGGGTTGTGCGGGACACAGGAATGCATGACATGCTGAAACATGACTACAGAAAAACATATCCTTTTGAAAACCTCTCTGTAATGGAAGTACAGTTTATATAACAGGTGCTAACACTGTGTTTGAAAGCGAATGGGTAAATGTTGTTCTCGCTTTTGTCCCTCAAATCCAGTATAAAGAGCTAACAAGGGGCAAAACCACGTCCTGTTTCAGACATCAGTAGAGCCTTGGTTGTTTAACATTTTTTTTTCATGACAATCCCGGACCTCCATGTGAAGCCCCTCATAGTCTGGTGCATCCATTCTGCTAGCTTCAACCTGGTGATTGCGGTCAGACTGTGTGGTGTTATGTGGCCTGCTATATCCTGTTCCTCTTCAGGAGAATTTATTCAGGCATATTCATGGAAACCAGCCTATGCAAATACTGTTGTCATATGAGTTTATGGTTGAGGTTAAAATTAGTGCTTTATGTGGTGGTGGTGCGAGTCATTTGGTTTGGATTGGTTGCTAAACACTTGTTAAAGATGATGCAAGTAATTTTTCATAATTTAAATAGATATGTTCCAGCTTTATGTGCGGAGACAGCTAGGGATGTGCGATATATATCGTCAATGATAATATCGTAGGCCTAGTTGTTGTTTAAACAATATGCGATTTGACATAATCAAGTATATCGCAAAAACACACCCAGAGAGTGCACGCATACAATATGAGATGTAGATTAGATTACTGCGTGAGCACATTTAGAGTTCACGCTTTCACTGCGTTATTTCATCTATTAAAATACATTTAGAATTCCCCCAAAATTCAAGATATAGGGGCAAAAATGCCCACGAATGACTTTTATTAGGGCTGTTGCGGTGAGGGAATTTCCCTTGTGATCATTTTGAGTGGCTCAATAGCACTGTATTATCGCCATACATATACAGTGGGTACGGAAAGTATTCAGACCCCCTTAAATTTTTCACTCTTTGTTATATTGCAGCCATTTGCTAAAATCATTTAAGTTAATTTTTTTTCCTCAATGTACACACAGCACCCCATATTGACAGAAAAACACAGAATTGTTGACATTTTTGCAGATTTATTAAAAAAGAAAAACTGAAATATCACATGGTCCTAAGTATTCAGACCCTTTGCTGTGACACTCATATATTTAACTCAGGTGCTGTCCATTTCTTCTGATCATCCTTGAGATGGTTCTACACCTTCATTTGAGTCCAGCTGTGTTTGATTATACTGATTGGACTTGATTAGGAAAGCCACACACCTGTCTATATAAGACCTTACAGCTCACAGTGGGTTCTTGCATTCCTCTGTGGTTTGCTCGTCAATAGCGCGGTATTGTGATATTGCGACAGCCCTAACTTTTATATGTCATTTATATTTATATCATGTAAGAGTACAGTTTTCTTTTTCTCCAAATATCAGCACAATTGCAAATGTGATATTGATTTTATAAAACAGTCAAATAAACAAGTTAATATTAATTGACTTACCTTTTAGACACAAGTTCCTGTTTTTGCTCTATTTCGTCAATGAAAATAGTTTCAAACAAAACCACATCAGAACTGTTTTGTGTCTTAGGTGTTTTGTTACTGAATCAATTAGCCATTTGAAAACATTGGTTGAATGAATGACTCAATGATTCACTTATGCAGTGACTTGGCACCACCATCTGCTGATTTTAGGTTTATATTAACAATTTATTTTCCCTTTTTTCCCCAAATCATTTCAAATATCAGTATTATAATTTTGTTTTAAAATCAAAACATTATTAATGCATTTGTAACTGCAGGTTAAATGCATTCATGTCCTGCAAACAGTCTGTTGTAAATGCATCTAAATGCCACTTCAGATGCAGAATCTGTGCCACCTCTGTAAACAAATTTTGTTGATACTGATTTCATTTGATTAGTAACAGCCCTTTAGTGTCTTACTGGGGCTGGGCGATATAGCTACAAAATTTATCAACAATATAATGTTTCATATTGTTCGGTATCGATAATTATTGACGGTTTTTTATAACCTTTTTTTAAAAACAAAGAGCAATAGAAAAAAAATGTTTAAATTTAACCACTGTATTAATTTCTAATGCTTTATATGCAGATTAAATAGGTTTTAAGGAAACTTTTGTCTTGTCTCCCGAGGCCACAGGAGGCTCATTTTGCAATGAGCAAAATAATGCAGCACATAATGTCAACGCATGGAAATAACTGTCTATAAAAAAAAGTGCATTACGTCTAAATTAACTCATATAAATCAAATAATTTCGTAAATTGCATAAACAATTATGAACAAAACAGTATCATGTATTTATGCATTGCTTAATACAAAGAGCCGAATCGCCTATCACGCAGATTGCATTTAAAAACATAAGAGACGCAGTGAAAATGAATAAACCTCCACAAATTCACTGTTTTAAACTGTTTTAACTTTTCATGGCTACATCTCTTGTGTGAGACGCGAGGGCAGCAGTCATATTTGTCCGTCTAAAAAAATGCGCTGAATATGCATTCTGTGTGAATGGCTTGGTTTCGGTTTTAACCTAGTCAAGATCTTCTCCGCATTGAGCTTCTATAGTTCTCTTAATATTTTGAATGCATAACACAGCAGCTGCACATCTCGTGGGCAAGACTAACAAAACATTAAAATGCAACAACGTTACTTACATCATTATCACCGCATCTTGTGCGCCACTGATGACGCTCCCTGACCCACTCCTAACATTCAAATGCAAATGTTTATTTTAAATTCTACTAATATTAATTTTTTTTTATTCACAATCTCCTCATCACAGGCAGGCACAGCACTCATTTCAGCATGTGTTCGTGTTTGTGTGTGCTGTCTGCGTCACTCAGAGCACGTGCCTATATTGTGCACTATATCGAACATTTTTTATATCGTTATCAAAGAAGGTGTACCATCGATAAACATCGATACCGTTTTATCGCCCAGGCCTATGTCTTACTATTTGAATGTTGATTAAATTTAAGAATTTGACACAAAAGATGATGCATACATTTAATTAGATTAGAAAAACATTGGCCTTATAAAGGTAAAAATGACCATAAAAGATTAAAAACCATTTAAACTTAAAAGTTTATTTTTGTTACTCCTGCAAACTAATCACCACACAGAATATGAAAAGCTTTTGGAGTCAACTGTCCACGGCAGTCCTAAACCTGCCAAGGTACCAGCACAATAATATGCTCAACAAGCAAAATATTGTCTAATTATTATCAACAAAATTCCAGAAAATATCGAAATATAATTTTTGTGTCATTATTGCACACCGAGACAGCTATAAGTAAACTATTCGTATGTTGATGTCCCGAAGGTTGTAAATCGTTGCAGTCAGCAGGTGTTGCAGTTGAACAGTCCACAAGTCCTCAAATAAAGCACACGCATTCATAATAAAACGTGCCTCACATGGCTCCGGGGGGTGAATAAAGGTCTTCTGTAGTGAATCCATGCGTTTTTGTAAGAAAAATATCCATATTTCAAACATAATAAACACTTTTATATCACTTCCGCCAACCGTCATAAGCGGAAGCAGTTCCGGCGGATGACGCATCACGTCGGCGTTGCGTGATTAGTGACGAACGCAGAGAGACAACAAAACAAAACGCCGGTCACGAATTAGAAGTACAAACCGAAGATTTGCAAAGAAAAATGTCTGAGGATTTCGATATAAGCCAAGAGGAGACTGATTTTCCTTTGCTAAAGTAAGGAAATTTTGCTTCCTTTGCTCCTTTAAACAAACTCGTGAGACTAGCATATCTCAGAGGCGCGCGCGCGCTGCGCATACGTCATACACCTTCTGCCGGAACGCCTTCCATCTATGCTTCCACGTATGACAGATAACGGTAGTGAGAGAAAAGTGTTTATTACGTTTGAAATATGGATATTTTTCTTACAAAAACGCATGGATTCACTACAGAAGACCTTTATTCACCCCCCGGAGCCGTGTGAGGCACATTTTATTATGAATGCGCGCACTTTATTTGAGGACTTGTGGACTGTTCAACTGCAACACCCGCTGACTGCAATGATAGAGCTTGGAATAGCCAGGACAATTTTTAATATAACTCCGACTGGATTCGTCTGAAAGACTAAAGTCATATACACCTAGGATGTTTCGAGGGTGAGTAAAACACTAGCCAATTTTCATTTTTGGGTGAACTAACCCTTTAATCCAGGAAAGGTTAACATTTTTATATTTTTTATTTATTTTTTTATTTTACAGAAATTATGTTTTGATTTATGCTTTTGATTATTGAGCTGCAGCTTAAGTGACTGCATTTTTTCCCATTTTAGAAGGATTTTTATTAATTTTTTACAGAAAATCATTTATTTATGTTCTGATTATTGTTGAGCTGCAGGTTTAGGCTCACTTAAGTGACTGCACTTAATTAAATTAAGAAGAATTCAATTATTTATTTTAATTATTTAGCCTGACATGTTTACTGTTCCAAAATGTTCCATGTTTCTTAAAAATAAAATGTATTGTGTTCAGTGGAAAAAAAAAGTTGTTGTTTTTTTACCCAGACATTTAAAAATAACATATTTTAGAGCTGTAATCGCAATACCGTGAAACCGTGATATATATATATATTTTTTATCTAAGGTTATCATACCGTCAGAATCTCATACTGGCCCATGCCTAATTTAGATCATGACAACCATGGTTTAAATCACACATATAGCACCTCAATAAGATGGTAAAAATGCAACTATATGATCTGGTATTTGTATAAAAAACAGTCTAAATACGTTTAGTATAAATGCAAAAAGCCATCGCTTAATCACAGAAAAAAATACTGTAATTATATTCCATTACTCCTTTAATACATCTAATACATGTCTACATTAATAATATAATACAATTCGATATGAAAATCCCACATTTATGCCACAATACCATGGTGCCATTAGTGTTTCTACAGTAAATCCATGGTAAATGATGATGATTTGTAGATTGAAAAGTCTTGTTGCTCACAGTGTTTCTCCTGTTTGTCAGCAGGAGCTTTAAACTAGATTAAATAATGGAGTCATTTGTGATCGTCGCTGAATTCAAGTACTTCATACTGGATCTCACAACACTGTTTAGTGTCATGTGACAGACTCATCAGCGAGTAACGCATCTGCTCTAGTGAGCTCGCGCTGCGCTGCCGTTTGAACTCTGAGTTGAGCGGATAAATGCTCTGTGTGGCGCACTTCAAACGAGTATTGCTGTTTCGTTCTGCCTTTGGCGCATAAACATTTATCAAACTCTTGTTATCGTTTTATAGAGGAAAACTATATTGCAGTAATTATTGTTATCGATTTATCGCCCAGCCCTACATTGTATTCAATTTATATATATTTTAAAAGTTCATGCATTTCCTGGAAATCAAAACAATGACCTTGATGTTTGTGGTACCATGCTCTGATTTTTGAGCTTCTGCCACAACCAATGGCCTGAGTATTGGGACTACCTTTTTTTTATCAATGGAAGATGGGGGCGACTAGGATATGTGGGTGTTGGTGTTTGGGAAGCCTGTTTGGTGCCGCTAGTGTTGCAGAAATGGCACACTTCACCTTTAAATGGAGATAAAGTGATAGTGGTGTTCTTAATAATGGAAGTTCACCAGAAAAGGTCTTCCATGGTGTCCATCATGGGTCTTTATCCTTCTTGTGTCCAATGAAGGAAGGAAGCCATTCCTTGCCTCACCCAGCGTGCTGGAGGTTTAATTGATTGCGGATGTTTGGAGGTCTTTTTTGTTTTTTCTTGGTGCTCACGGAAGAGGATCTATAACAGCAGCCTTTAGAATTAAGTTAAGATCTTATGAGTTGGCTGGTCTGTGGTTATAACATACCATGGCTGACACATCTCTGTGGTATGGAGAGTGTGAAGTGCAGTCTCCAAACACACTTCTTAAGCAAAACCAGTGTCGTGCATTCAGTTCCAAACCACATGCAAACTTTGAAACTATGAAAATGCATGTGTACTAGAAAGTTTTGCGGTCATAATTCAACAGAATGTGTTGGAAACTTGTCTGAGGAATTCCATATTTCATAAATTAAAATTAAAATATTTCTTTTTCAAAACTAATCTTTTTATCTTTTGAACGTAATCAAATAAATCAAATAATCCTGGAACAAAAAGTATTAAGCAGCACAGCTTTTGATAATAGTAAGAAATATTTTTTGAGCACCAAACAGCATATATTATCAAAACTGTTTACATGTCATCCTTAATGTCAGTATTGGTGGTATTGATTGCACAGCAGATTACGTTGTCTCAGCTGGCTTGTAACTGTTAGCATAGAATCACACATTGTCTATGTTATTTCTCGAGCTATTTAGCTGTAGAGACCTGATTGTGCTGTTGTTCTCTGCTCAGTGGGCAGTTTTATAGTAAGACAGAAAACGAAGTGTCCCTCTGTGGAAATGATAATCAGTGTCAGAGCATGCTGTAATGGTCTTAAAAGTGTGTGTCAGCCTTAAGTCACAAGGCAGTGAACCAACTCCCTTTTTACACACGCACACACACAGACACACACACACTCACTCACATCTCCTACAGACTGGCATGCCTTTAAAGTCCTTTAATCTTGAACACCAGACCGTAACGAAGTTTCTCCTCGGGGTACAGAAGGATGTGACCATGTTAGAAGGGTTGTAGGTGGTTTTGGGTACATTTTAGCAAGTCTTCAGAAGCAGCGAGATGAAAGAGACTTTATGTGATGTGAGGCGCTGACAGCTATAGGAAGAGTGTGAATCTAAAGTGTAGAGAAATATGAGATATGACAGGCTTATCTAGAAAATGAGCTGTAGACTGTGTGTTTCCTCCAGGATTTTTGTCTTTCTTCACTTCCATCACCGCAGCCTGATGATGTCCTAATGTTCTGCATTCCATGCCAGGTACTTACAGACATGTCTGGCTGAAATTATGGCTCAGACAAATGTGCATTACATGAAGTTTTATTGGGACTGTTTCATGGCAATTTCCTTTGGGAAACAGACCAAAAAAAAAAAACCGTGGCTCTGAAACACTTCTGCCACACAGAGAGTGCAAATTATATTGCCTTGTGTGGAGTCCCTTTGACTCATTGTGGAAAAATATGAGCGTTCCTTTTAATAAACTAGTATTATTAGTATTATAATAGTTGTATTATCTACTGCTTGGTGACTGTAATATTAAATGTCCCTTGGACATAGAGGTTAAAACAAACACAAATGATGATTTAGTCATTCTCAAATGAGATTTTAGATTTATCAGATTTGAAGTGATGTGAAAGCTGTGGTTACAATGCTAATTGACTTTGTCAAGTGCAGGATCAGAAGTCTCTGTGTTTAGTGTGATCCTGCAAGTAGCTGTGTACAGCAGCAGGCAAGTTTCCAATACTTGAAAGTGTTTTTGAATGAACTGCAGATTTAATCTACATTAAGGAGAGCTTCTAAATCCTAATATCACTGAAACCCACAGAATCGATATCTTACCTTCCACCATAGCTCAAAAATCATGTTTTAAATATTTTATTTATATCTGGAAAATGCGATACTGTCACATGCCTGACAAGAACTAGGTTCATATAATTATAAATGTATTAATGCTTAAGTTCATGTAGTCATATTTTTATTAGAATATACATGAGCTATTGATCTCTTGTACAATGCATTTTATTATGTTCATTGATGACTTATTCAGGAAGTTACTATAATAAGGCACCAGTCAGTTGTTTATTTAATGATAGTTTACTCATGCATATCCTCTTCAGTAAACAGTGCTTTATATAAATGCATACTATTTAATGATTGTGTACAAAATGATACCACCGCAAAGTCTTATGCAATTAAGTTTCACAATTGTTAATTTAGTATTCAGTAGACACTCCCTATGCCGTTGAGAGATGCCTTGAGCATGTGGTGACCTCTGGGCTGGTTTAACCTAGACTCATCCAGGCATTCATGAAAGTCATGCCCATCCTGTCTGGTTCCTTACTGAGCACTAGTAAAGAATGACACTGCAGTGATAACTGTGGGCTAATTGTTTGTTGCACTCCATTTGTGTGTTTGTGTGTGTAACTCACTTTTTAAAAGTAGTTTATTTTACATTTATATGCTTGTTTGTTGTTCAATTCTGCTATGAATTTGAATGTGTGCATATGTATCATCTGTCTAAGTAGTGCTCTTCTCTCTAGTTCTCCTTGTGGAGACAGGAAATGTCACTCTTTGGCTTGACCTCAGCGATGACCTCACCGTCTCGGGCCCAGATGGTGTACAGGTCATCCACGCTCTGCTATTGGCTAGTTTTTCGTTGCCAATGAACTGTTTTTATGTCTGAAAAATATAGCTTCACCAAATTTTCTTCTGTTGCTGTAGTTGTACGCCAACAATTACTCATGTCACTGCAGTAATGAAGGAGCAGAATGTTCTATTTCTGTATTCTGTATTACCATACTTGTTCCTCACTAAGCAGGAATAGGGCATTTAATAGCCTTTGTGTCAGCTGTGTCATTTGATTAGTGATATAATTAGTTTTCTGTGAGTAAATCTGATTTATAGGCTTACAGGCAACATCCTGTATCTTTTTAATATAAATAATCCTCACTGTCTCCTTAAAGCAGAGTTTTGCTAATTTATAAGATCTAATATGATCTTTACAGACCTGACTTTTGAGAGGAAGTCAAAATGAGTCTTGTGGCGTTGTTCCATGTGTTAATTTTGAAGCTGTATTTCCAAACGTCTATGCTACTATACTCCTAAATGTTGGCGGTCAGATTTCTCCAATTAAATGCTTTCTAGAATGAGATTTGAACTAGCCAGTGGTGGACAGTAACGGAGTAGCTTTACTTCGTTACTGTACTTAAGTACCTTTTTCAAGTATCTGTACTTTACTGGAGTCGTTTTATTTTGAGTAACTTTTACTTTTACTTCACTACATTCCAAAGCATAAGATCGTACTTTTTACTTCACTACATTTCATAAAACATATCGTTACTCCTTATAATATATAGGGTTCAGTCGAGTAAAATTGAAAAAGGAGTACTTTTACTTTTACTGGAGTAATATTTTATTATACGTATCTGTACTTTTACTCAAGTACTTGATTTGTGTACTTCGTCCACCACTGGAACTAGCAAGTCATGTGGCTGTGACATAAAAAAACTGTTGATTCTTTTAGTGCGGCACCAAAATTTCTTAAACCGAAAATATTCGACTGAAAATGAGTTTAGTTTTGATTATTAAATAAATATAATCAATTAATTGATTATTAAATAACGTTTATTTTCAGCTAAATTACACCTTGAATTTCGGTTTCTGTAAAATCTTTTTAGTACTTTTTTTAATAGACAAGTCCTTTGGTAGTTCCCTCTCAAACTTCCTGTTACAAAAGGAAATGCATAAAACTGCATCTATCAAACCACTTCATGGGATCTTTTTAAAGCTCTTTGAAACATCTGGGGGCGTATGTATAAAGCCGCTCAAAGTAAAAGTTTAGTCTTAAGTGTGTCAAAATTCTAAGAATGACGTAATTTTACTCTTATTCCTAGACTTAAGAATAAGAGTGATTCATAAAGGTTCCTAAGTGTTAAAAGAGGTCTCAGCTCCTAAATTATTTAAGAGAGCTGGAGAGGTCTCCTAACCTAGTTAGGAGTAATAAGATGGCAGAAAAGAGGAGACGACAAACACTTTCCAGCGAAAATATATTGGACTTATATGATAATATGGAGTTGATAAAACGATACAAACTTAATTGTAAAGATCAAAAAGTCTTTTTTGATAAAAACTTTAACTGATAAAGAAAAAAATGTAATAACCTCTTCCACTCAACAAGTCAATGCTCTAACAGCAGACATGAAAGTAGTAATTAATTTTCTGAGAAGTTTTATACATACGGGCCCTGGTCTTTAAAATGGTCTTATTCAGTATTTCAATCAAATAATGATGCCCGGTTTGTTCTGTACGTATGGGTTAGAGGTTATGTTGAGAGTTTCCTTTTTATGAGTAAAATTGACACGTGGCTGCCCCCTGACTCAATGGATGGCTAATATATCAGATGTTACAGTCAGTCATTTGTTCTTGGAGTAAGTTTTCTGGGGACATGAACTGTCCAAGTGTCCCTAGCACCACAAAACAACAGTTGTTCCCACTCTCAGTGGTCCTCGTGTTAATGACCCCAGTAATGTGTAGCTTTGCAAACATGCCTTGTGACCTAATAACGATTCAGGCACTAACCCATTTCCTCCTGATGAATGTTGCCCTTTGATTGATAAAGCATTCAAGTGATGCCTCATACAAGGAATTAATGTTTTTATTTCTTGTGCACTCTTTTGTTATAAATAATAGGATGGTTTTGGAAATTGAACCAGTCTTACGAGTCATTACATTGAAGTGATCGAGAATGGAAAAAGATTTGTTGATGACTGAAACTCTACTAATGTGCCTCTCCTGTTATTCTGTAAACGTCTCTGTTTTTGGCTGATGAGTCACGCTTATCTGTGGTTTTAGTTTGACATTAAATTGCAAGTTTAACTTAGTGTTTAGAGTTGGATATGACTTGCATGTGATTGCCGGGTGCGTCTTGTGAGCCTTCGCTGTGATACGCTATACAGTGGGCTCTTTTTCTTCCTCTCTTACAATCTCCCTCGCTTTCATGGACCAGTTCCATTGACAGGAACTTGGACTGTAGGATCATAAAGTAAGGGTTTATGTAACGACCTCTCCTGAGGCTTTTTCCCTATGGTTTCCTGTTCCGGCTCCTCCACAGTCAGACTGATCACTTTCAGTCTTAAACCCATGATTCATTGCCCAGTTCTCCCAAACCTTTAACGGACAAAGAATAGTCTTCACTGAGATCATGTCATCAGTTCACAGCAGATGTATCCTACTTGGACCACTGGCTCACCATTGGTCTTTGAGTGTTTAGTGGGAATGGAACAGTGATGGGGAATCTACAGAAAACTGTAGATTGTCAATGAAAAAATTGATTGAATTTCTTTTATTATTTTATTATTATTTTATTTTACTTTAAACCTAGGCCTGATCTTGTCCATTACAGATACTTCTATATTTGATGTTTATTTGAGTTTGTAAGACATAATTGTTCAGATTAAATTCTGATGCTGGTTTAAATGCTACTGAAATGCTGTGGTCAAGTTAGCAGTGTTGCTGTGTGTTGCTCTTTAATGCTCTCTCAATGGGGGCGGTACCTCCCCCTCATCCTCATGTCGTTCCAAACCTGCATAAGTTTCTTTCTTATGTTGAATACAAAAGAAAATATGCCTGTAGCATTCTGACCAGACGTTTTACAGAAGCAGGCCTTTGGGACGGAGATCCAGGTTTGTAGTTGTACAGGGTGCAAGTGATCTTCCAGTCTCCTTTTGTCTCACTCTTTTTCCCCTCCCCCTTGCATCTTCTCCTCATGCGATCATTTTATTGGGCCGACAGACTCAAATTTCTGCCACCACAGGTCTACTGTCATTTTCTGGCCAGTCAGCTTTTGCCCCAGTACAATACCTGCAGATCCGCTAACCACAGCTATAAATGCTTCACTGCTGCTGCAACTTAATACAAGGCAATGTTTTTGTCTTTTTACTTTGATTCTCCGTTTTTTGGTAGCATCAAAAGAAGTGCCATGTGGAGGCTGAATTAGGCCTGTCCCTTGTGCTACTAGAGAGGAAAGATGAAAGAGAGAGAGGAAGAGGTGGTGCCCTTGGGCACTTCATTAAGCACAGCAGGTTGTACAGAGGATGTGGTGAGATTTTAGAGACCCCTTCCCCCCATCCTTCATTCAGAAGGGAATCTTGGAAGTGCCTTGAAATGAACTATTTGAATGCTAATGTATGGATTAGCCAAAACAATAGAAAGCTTTTTAAGAAGGCATGACTTTTAACGATCCCAGTGCCACCCTAAAATTCAGGCAGAGAGTACTGTAATCGGTGGGTGGTATGACTCTTGGTAACTCATGTTAATAAAAGAATAATAGAGTTATTGTTGGAAATTCAACCCATGTTTTATATACATTTATATTATTTTAAATATATAATTAAAATAATGAAAAGTTACTACATTTTGTAGAAATTGTATTACTATTAATAATTGTAACACTGTTCATAGCTCAGGGAAGGAGGAGGCAGGAACCGGCAAACATTTAAACATATAACTTTAATAATCAAATAAACAAACACAAAACAAACATAAAAGCAGCAGCCCCTCACAGATGACTGCCGCATAAAACATAATAAAACAACAACATAAATAGTTCAGGCCTGGTCCTCTCTCGTCCTTCACTGTAGTCACTTTTACCCTTCTGGAGCTCCTCCGTGGGACTCGAGACCGGTGAGTGGTGTAGGTGTCGCTCATTATCACTCGCGTCACCGGCCTTGCTCCGTTCACCTCACCCACTCATCACAATAATAATAACAATAGCGTTTTTATTTATATTTAACTTTTAATTATATAAAATTATATATAATAATAGTAGTATTATCTAATGCTCTAACTTTGTAAACCCCCAAAGGAAGTACTTTGAGTCTCTTTTGTATTCCATGTATAATTCATGATATTAAGACACAGTGCAGTAGATCTCTTGGGGGTCTCTATGCTAGATTTCGGATGTATTGCGAAGACTGATTTTAAACAGTGCCAGAGGCTTGTACTGTGTGATTCAAGTAATAAAGACAGTGACATTTCTGCTTTTCCCCGCCCCCCCAACAGGTTGTGTGATTTGCATGCTCACTCTGTGTAGCTAAGGTTTAATCTTTCTGTTTGAATCTTCCAGGCATACATGGGAAGATCTAACAATAATATCAAAGCGCCATCAAGGAACAGTTTGCATGTATTAATTCCTTTATTGTCCTCAGTCACAGCTGTACGCAAGATGTCCATTGGCATGATCAGAGTAGCACATGCATGGCTCTATGATTGTTCTTTTAATTCCACCATGCTGGAACTCGGTGAGATTTTCATGTTATTGTTCACGTACTGACCTCACTTCCTGTCATTATTTGAGCACAGGATGTTTGCCTTCTAGGAGATGCCTCTCCTGAGATGCCCATTGGCCTTCAAGACCCCCATATTTTTGTTTGTCTCTGATTTTCAGAAAGATTTTGTTCTTTTTTGGGAGTTCTAAAACCTTTGTTCTTTGCATGCAATTTGAGGTTGTATTAGGAATGGTGCAGACTTTAGAAATGGAAAAGAGCAGATCAATTAAACAAGTGAGTTTTTTTTTGAACAATTACATAAACTAAATATCTGTGGGGAAATTGACTGCTAAGCCACTAGTTTCCCTCACTCTTAATTTTCTTAGCTTTTAGTCTTCTTTTAGTGTGTTGTGTACTGCATTCAAATTGGAAATGTTGGCTTGTAGGGTGTTTTGCTTTTATCCCAAGTGGTACCATTATCTCAACTCTAACTAGTTGTTAGTTCATTCCTCAGTCTTCAGTCTGTCTAGATACATAGATAATCTTGCTGTGAGTTCTTCAGACAGTTCTGGTTTCCACAGAAACAACTCAACACTTTTGACTCATTTTGAGTTTTTCTGTTCCATGTTTTCTGTTCGCTTCTCATTGTAATGTTCAGTCCAGCCGGACATTTACTTAAGGTCAGTTTGTTGACTTGACTTTCTTTGTACATGTTCCTGGTGTTGTTTTGCATGATTGGTCCAAAGTTCATGTTATTCCAAATAATATTTTTCATAATGGTTTTTATCAAAGATTCCAATCAAAGTGTGCACATCCAGCTGGCCAAAAGCTCAATGTAGGTGCTCAACCACAAAAAATTTCAAACAGGAAAATCTAAGTTGGCACACCACAGCTCCAAAAGTAGAAAAAAATATTTAATTATGTTCTCAACATAGGTGACGTTTCGAGCCTAAAAGCTCAGCCCTTATATACAACACAACCCTAAACCACATGACCAAAAAAAAAAAAAAACCCACAACACAAGGCCAGTCAACAAATCAGATCACATAAGGGCAATGAACACATCACATAAAAGTGAAAACAATAATTAACTACAAACACTAAACGTATACATACCCTATAAAAAATACCTGACTGCAAAAATCTACATCAGTAAGCAATATCTCTCTCAAAAGAAAAAAAAACACAACATGACCAACACCAAGAAAAGATAAAATTACATATAATCAGAACAAACACATAAATCAATGTAATAATAAGAGAAAAGGGCGAATATCAAATTTTTCGTTAAAACCATTGGGTGATAATGTGTTCAAAGTGTAAATCCAATATGCTTCACGTTTTAAAAGTAAAAATGGTTAATATCACCCCCTCTTCATGGTAATTTAACAGCTTCAATACCAGTGTATTGTAAAGTCAAAATAGAATGTCTAAGCTTGAAAAAGTTGAAAAAAAGCTTAAATTTCTTTTTTATTAAAATAACCAACCATATGCCTCATATATCTCATGTTATATAGAAACATATTGTGCTTTTGTTAAACTGATCATTTGTCTTACATTTATTCATTAAACTATATTAAGGCTCAGGAAATTATGTAATTGTATAGTTGCTCAATGATCCATAAAAGCACAAATTGTTCAGTGTTTTCCCACAGTAGGGGCAGTCGTGGCCTAATGGTTGGAGAGTCGGACTTGTAACACAAAGGTCGCGGTAGGGCTGGGTCGATATGGGTTTTTCATATCAGTCGATATCGATAATTATAACAATAAATGCCAAATCTTTATTTCTTTCAAGTTTAAAGGCAGATTTTTGCTCCTAAGTGAAAGTTGTAGAAAGCAGACCATTAACTGTGGTTTCAAACGACTCTTTATGGTCAGAACATGACAAACACTTCACGCTTATGAAATTTTTACACTTTTCCAGTAATTTTTTCCTTAACAAAATAAATATTTTAATAGAAAAATGTATTTCTTAGTATCTGCATGTAGGGCTGTGACGGTGGCAGATACTAAGAAATTAATTTTTCAGGCACCGCCAACTAAGACCAACTACCGCCGGAGGCACTGTGTTACCTACCTGAAAAAATTAAAGTACTGTTAATTAAATTTGTATCTTATTGTTTTTGTTTGTGCTATTGATTGTCATTTATTTCTTTGTTCATATTTTATTACTTACTATTTACATGTATTTTTAATAGTGATGTCAAAATTAGCGCATTAACACAGGCGATTAATTTTTTTCAGTTTAACGCGTTAAAAATATTTAACGCAATTAACGCAGGGGCGGGGCTAGGGTTGGACACCCCACTCACAACTGCTGCTTCTGTCACTTTTTCTCTTGACAAGAAATGCATTTATTCAGTCGCAGAACGACTGAGAACGGGAGACGTTTCAGAAGCACGCTCCTCTTCACAATTGGTGCCAGGCGCAGGTCAAGCGAGCGCGGAAATGGTACTGTGCTCGCAGCGCGTGCTCTTCAATTGCATGTACAAAGGCGCCGGCGCGCTGTAGCCTGTATCCTTTCATATCAAAGCGTGAAATAAACTACGTGCATGCAGTACCGTGGTCAGTTAAGTCATGAAGTTACCAAAAAGGCGATTAAAGCTGCCTTAAAACTGTGCATGCAAGCAATACATTTTATATGAGTCACATGTAAGAACATGTCTCTGAAATGGTTTTCAAAACTGTCCTGGAGCTGCCTAGCACTGTCTCACTCATCTAACACACCCGATTTAACTCGTCAGATCGTGTTTATTTTAGCAATTCAGTCAGTGAATACGCAGCCTGCAAAACACTAAAATAATTATCAAAGAAATAATACAGTTAAACAAGTAGTCTAAATAAGAAAGTTAAATACACCCTGTCTACAGGACGCAGCGTGACAAAATACTATAAAACTCATTATAATCAGTGATGCTACACTGGATGTGGCATGACACGACATGACAAATCCCCGACAGTAAACTGCCTAGTGCTATTTATGAGGTACTGACACAGAGTTCAAATGTCCTGTGTAGACAATAGACAGACTCGACCTGTTGCGACGCGGTGGTGTCGTGTCCGGTGTAGACACGGTTCACTGTTCCACTACTGTTATTACTATTATTACACTTGTATACAAAACTTTGTATTATGCTTGTTATAGAGTGCGTGACATCACGTGCACTACCGCCGGTGGCAGTAGACAACATGGTTGTCACGGTGACCGTCACAGCCCTATCTGCATGTCCTAATGAGTGATATTGTGTCAAATCATGAAGCAGGTTTGTGGTCCTGACTTTGATGCGTAACTTCAGCACAGTTTGCAGTGCAGTCTGCAATATTAACAATATAAAAATTCTCTTAGAAATGCACATTTGACAGTAGCTTGAGATGCAGATGTAAATTTGTTCATTATCAAAAACAACCTCATTTTTATATGGTGAAATTTAATTATTTTGACTGTTTTGAGTTTTATTCAAATTAACCATTGGTCTTCCACAGTAGCATACATTTAGATCATGAGATTTTTACAATATGTAATATAAGTCTCTGGTGTCCCCAGAATGAGTCTTTGAAGTTTCAGCTCAAAATACGCCACAGATCATTTACTATATAATTTTGAAAATGCCTATTTTGAGTGGGAGCAGAAACAGCTGTTTTTCAGGCCTGTCTCTTTAAATCCAAATGAGATGCTGCTCCCCGCCCCCTTTTCCAGAATAGAGCTACACCATTGCAGCTCGGACATGCTAAAAACATCTGTTTTGGTTCTGATTATCATGTTTATCGCACTGAAATCATGCGTTTTAAAGCATACGAGTTTAAAACGCATGATTTCTTTTATTTTATAGCGCCTCAATACCATGGTAAAAATGTAAGTATGTGGTTTCTAGGTATTTGTATGAAAAGCAGTAGTCTAAAAAATTTTGTATAAATTAGGGGTCGACCGATTATCGGCGCCGATATTAAGCATTTTTATGATTATCGGTATCGGTCATTTTCAAAACCAATTCGCCGATAAAATAACTTAATTTTGAAATGCCCTATTTGGCTCTGATGCAGCTTGTCAGAACTCACCACTCTGTGGCTTAAACCAATCTCCGCCCACCACCCATCTGATTTGTTGGGAGTCACGAGTCCGACCAATCAATGCGGAATTCACTCTCACTCCGAAAGCACTTGCTAACTGGAGCTGCTTCAATGATCACACATCAGTTGTCTCTCAAAGGTAAGGCAGCAGCAGACGTTGCTTAATTTGCAATAAATCACAATCCACTAACATTACACTGAAGTTGCAAAACACCTCAATATTATCTATGATTTTCGCGATGTGGAAAACGCGGACGTAATCGCGGAATCCAGTCATATAAATGGAATTTACTGTATGACGTGGAATGTCACGGAATTTGTCAAAGTTTGGATGAATTAATAGTAGGTCAGTACACTTAAATAGAGTCGCGATATGAACTAGAATCTGTAAATATTAAGCCGCAAAAACACTATTTAAATATGAATCCTGCATGTTCTGCGTGTCTCTGTGTATGTAAATGGCACAGCCGAGCGGTTTTTCACTTCATTATCATTTGACAGTTTCATTTGAGTAAAACTATCGCAGTGTTTCCCACAGACTTGTGGAGGCATATATATGCAAATTCATTCTCTGCCAGCAGGAGGCGCTGTTGGAGTGGTAGAGATCGAGGTTTCCCCGGTAACGCTGTTCACAAAGCTGCGCTCTGCTCACAAATGCTGCTTTATCAGATATTACATGCAAGATGATATGAAAATGACATCCAAAATTTTCTGAAGACAGTCGGGTTCCTTCAGAAATACAGTGACATAAAAACACCCGCACCTGGTTTGTTTATTCAACAAAGTCAAAGCCTTTTGGAAAATCAATTTTTGTGGCGGTCAGTTTTGATATTGTGCCGGGTGCCACAAATAAATCAATGTATGGGAAACACTTAGGCTACAGAAACTTAAAAGTTCCTCATGGCAACCCATCAAAATATAAGTTCGGGTTAGCTTAAAGAAATTATTCATTTCCCCAAGCTGTTTAGCTGTAGTACAGTATTCATAAGCTTAATCATGAAGCATACAGTGGCCCCACTTTTAACTCTCTCTTTATATTACCCATAAATGCACAAACACTGTAGCTTAATTATAAAATACTGTAATTATACTCCATTACTCCTTTAATACATTTAATACATGTCTACATTAATAATATAATACAATTTGATATGAATATCCCACATTTTTGCCACAATATTAATGATACTACAGTAAATCAATGATAAATTATGGTGATTTGTAGATTGAAAGTCTTCTGACGGTCTCGTAGCTCACGGTGTTTCTCCTGTTTGTTAGCACTGTTTCATCTGCCTTTAAACTAGTTAAAACACCCCCCCGGGCGCTGCAGCAAAAAATGGCTGTCCACTGCTCCGGGTATGTGTGTGTGTGTTCACTACTCACTGCTGTGTGTGTGCAATTGGATGGGTGAAATGCAGGGTATGGGTCCATTCCGAGTATGGGTCACCATACTTGGCCACACGTCACGTCCTAGTCCTCCTAGATAAAAGTGGCAGAGTTCAGTTAAAACACCCCCCCCGGGCGCTGCAGCAAAAAATGGCTGTCCACTGCTCCGGGTGTGTGTGTGTGTGTTCACTACTCACTGCTGTGTGTGTGCAATTGGATGGGTGAAATGCAGGGTATGGGTCCATTCCGAGTATGGGTCACCATACTTGGCCACACGTCACGTCCTAGTCCTCCTAGATAAAAGTGGCAGAGTTCTGCATATTGAAGAGCCTTGGAATTATACATGCAGATATTATTCACAGAAATTCTTGATGAAGATCATCATAACAAAAACAAAGAGGCTCCGCTGAGAAAGATGGAAAGGAACACAAAATAACTAGCAGAGAGACAGGAATTGTGAGATGGGAACGTCTGGAAATATATTAAAGGAGCACTGCTGGAATCACCTTGCATTAGAGTGCTCATCTTGAGTCATTGGAGGTAAATCCAATCTGCTTTTGCAAGCACAAAAGATATATGAGAAAGCCTTTTGCTGAATAAGCTCCCCCTCTCTTTTCTCTCAGAACATTCTCATTTGATGCACATCAGAGGTGAATCTGGGCATACTTGCTTCTGCAGGGGGTCTGGGACGTTTCCCTCCCTTGAGACTTAACTTTATGAATTCTATCAGGTTTCTGTAAACTGAGATTGGCCCACCTCTTTTTGTCTCCTAGCAACTGCAGTTGCCAGTCAGCCTGTGGAGGCGGAGCCTGCATGAACTCATTGCATTAATTATTCATGAGCACTTGGATCAGAGGGTGACGTAAGGATAGAAACTGAGCATGCTCGCCTAACTCTGGCACCAACAGTAACCGGGCACCAGCCAGAGAATTGGATGTATTATGCCAGCCCTTGGCTACTGCCTTTGTTTTACACTGTATAATATTTGAACACTAACAGGCTGGATTTTGAGTGTGAACAACGTGAAATATTTTAATTTTGCATCCATAGTCATGAGCTTCTGTAATCACTCCAGCCAAAAGAACAGGCTCTCGCAACAAGCTGACAGACCACCATCTCCATATCATCGTCGGTGCATACGGGCCAGTCAGAGAACACATGCCACTAAGAGCCATGGATCAAGCTGTTTGCTGGATGTCATAGGTGTGTTTTGTGTGAATTTAGAGAGAACCCACTGGTTGGCCAATCTGCCAGTGTGTAGTTCAACACCCTCTGAATAGACTATGTATGTATGTATTTATGTGTGGATAGATGAATATACATAATGTAAAATATATATATATATATATATATATGAAAAAATATTAATGTTAATATTAATGAAAAAATTAAAAATATAAATGCAGCAGATCACTACTAAATAACAAATCCAAAAAAAGAGAGAGAAACTGAAGAACTGAAATGGAAAGGTCTTAGCCAAACCTTCCCCTTGTGTTGAACTCTTGAGTGTTACTCTAGGACATTTCAGTTGTTATCTGTCACTTTAAGTCACACCCACTCCAGGAACCAGCCCCCTCTGTGCTGATCGGTAACAACATTCTGTTTATTGGTTTAAGGTTCACTCGTTTTGTGATATGATTTATGCCTATTATGATTTATGGGGGGGAGATTTCTGTATCCTTCAAAGTATTAAGGGCCTTAGTATGTATAGGGACAATTTTTGTAAGAGGTATGTGAATTAGTATTGATAGTGCATTGATAATACTTTAATAATAAATAAGGGCAATGCCAAAAGTTCAAGAATAATTACTTTTAAAACTTGCAGTATAAAAACACCTAAATGCTACATTACATATCTTTTAAATTTAATTTGTTAATATTGATATTATTTAATACACTTTTGAAATAAAGGTTTTTTCAATAGCATATACATTTTTGCTGTGGAATTAAAAATGGTAGAAAATAATGACATTTCATTGGTGTCAACTAATAACATTGTGGTAGTGGTTAATTCAGGATAATTGGGACATTATTCCCAGTTATTCTAATGGCAAAACTTTCCCAATTTGCCTGAATTCACCCTATATAGTTAATTATTATAAATATAACATTTATATGCATAATTTTGCTTGTTGTATATCAGTCAGTATAGAAGAACTGTGCTTGTTGTCCAGATGTCCCTAAGAAACGTGTCTGATCTGTATCCTGTGGCCATGGCCCTAAAAGCAGCCTGATTTTACAGGACATCTTTAACATAAGTTAGTCATCTAGTACTTCAGACTAGTTAATTTGTAAAATGTTCCTAGTATGTGTATGAGAATATGAGTGATATTTTTACCCTAACTGCTGTGTATGCATGTGCGTGTTAAATGACATTTAAAGTCTGGCAGATGGTGGGGGGATGCTGTTTTTCCACTTGAGTGAAGCATCAGTGTGCTGCTAAGGTGATTTCCTCGATTTCTGCAGCGAGCTGTATTGAACTGGCAGGACTATGTGTAATACTCCCTCCAGGCCTGGAGAATCACCCACACATGTGTGTGTTATGTGTTAATGCAACACTCATCAGTTTTAGGAAGATAATTTGGATTTAAACCTCCCACCTGATGTGATTTGACTGTCAGGTGCTGTCGTTGAATGGCTCGCTCTATGTTAAAGGTGGGCAGGATTCTGGCTAATGCCTGTCATGAGAGTTATAGCCCAGACAGAGTAATCATTAACGACTGGTCCTGTGTGCAAACAGAGCATGAGATTCTAGTTTTATCTTAATTGCACAACAGATGAACCCCAGTGTGTTCTACTGGCTTGACTGAAGTGTTAGGTTGAAGATCGGGTGTTACGGCTGGACAATGTTTATTTAATATGATTGTTGACAATATTAAAGGGACAGTTCACCCAAAAATGAAAATTCTGTCATTAACATAAGACCTTCGTTCATCTTCGGAACACAAATTAATATATATTTAATGAAATACAAGAACCTTTTGATCCTACATAGACAGCCACGTAACTGAAACGTTTTATGGCCCAGAAAGGTAGTAAGGACATCGTTAAATTAGTCCTTGTGACTAGGGATGCGCCGATCCGATATTCATATCGGGTATCGGCTCCGATAGTGCAGCTTTTTTTTTTTTTTTTT
>NW_015536549.1:1203045-1212289 GCF_001515605.1 Sinocyclocheilus anshuiensis
TTATAATACAAATAGCAATGTGTAACATTTTACCATATTTAATGCAACACTTTTATTTGTTCCCTACAAAATATTGTTTTTTCACTAAATGTTTGGATATCTAAAATTATTGTGCACTGATTTTTCTAAAATAACGTTTGCTGCCGAATTATCCACTAACCTAGTTTATGATAAATTTCTGTCATAGATTATAAATCTACATAGGCCTATATTTTTTCATATTTATTGTTTATTTTATTTTTCTTTATAATGAAGTAGTCTGTATCTAGTAGATTGTGAAAGAATGATTATCAGTTCCACACACAGAGATATATAAATTCTACATTTATTTAAATGGGGGGAAAAAACTTCACTGGTATCGGATCGGTATCGGCCAATACTGAACCCTAGGTATCGGAATCGGTATCGGAGGCGAAAAAGGCGGATCGGAGCATCCCTACTTGTGACAGTTGTTCAACCGTAATGCTATGAAGTTACTAGAATATTTTTTGTTTATATATTATTTCCCTTTTTGGTCCGTCTCCACTGCCGTATATAGTGAATATATAAATTACAGAAATATATTTTTATAGTATAAAAATGGTGCCTGCGTGAGTACTCTCTTAATTTTGTTGTGGTCAGTGTGTTAATGTGCCATTCCCATCCTGTAGTGTACATCCTCGGTGTAACGTCACATAATAGTCAGGGATCTTTTGCTGGGTTCACCCAAGGTTTCACTTTTTCTCATCAGTTGTGTGTTCTATTCCTGATGATGTTCGTCAGAAGTCTTCATGGTGAGGCTGAATAAATGAGTTTGTAATCTGTGCTCCATGCTCCTTGAGGTGCTTGTAAAGACGTTTATTCATTGTTCTCCAGTGAAGGAAGTACGCTGGCTGCCTCTAATCTCAGTCTGTCTCACAGAGTCAGTGCCAGACCTCCAGAACAAGGCTCTCCTCTTCTCTCCTGGCATACAAAGGTTGTAGGTTCAAACCCTGCTAGCTGTTTTAACTGTAGGTTGGACTGTGGACATGATTAGTCCCATGTAATGTACCTTAAAACTGGATGGTTGACTAGCCACCATATTAGGAAAAATGCAATAAAATGATAAAAATGTATTCATGTGATCTTGTACTTTATGACACAAGTTGTTTTGGATTTGAGGTAAAGCCTTTGAAGCTGCATTACTATATCTCTCTTGTCTCCTGTTGCACAGTGGATTGACAGTCTTCTGCCCCCTGTGAACAGACTAGCTCGGCCTCGGGCTAATACACATCTCTTTCAGTCCCTACTTCTTATTAAATTTTATAAATATTATTTAGCTATTTGGTGTTTTGTTTTAGAAGCCATTTTAGGTGTTATCTCAGTCTGGCTACATCCAAGGCTTTACCATAAATAGTCCTTGAATGTGTAATGCTGTAGATGTCACTTACTCCTCCGTAGGGTTGTTTGTTGCTAAGAACCCAGATGGACTGTTTGGATCCAACGTGTCTGTGTTGTCGGGTTGGTGGTGAGGAATGTGTTGTAACAGTCTTGAGCTGAAGCTTTCAGCTCACCAGATTCTTCATCCAAGCTCTGGCTGGATGAAGAAGGCGGAATCATGTCTAGAATAAAAGATAAAAGCAGTGAGATTTTGTAAAGCTGGCTGGTACCTACATTTACAATCCTGTATATGTTTTTATAGCCAGATAAATAACTGCAGAGTAGAATCGTATTTGACAAAATGATTCCTTGCCTTTAAACGTCCCTTAAAAGGAGGAGTGATTTTCCTCTTGAGTTGGTTGAAAATGTGTTCAAAGCAGTGAAACAATCCTTGTTTGCAATGTGAATGTTTATTTAGCATTGATTTATATTCTGCACTCACCCTGCAAATGTTTAATATTCTTCAAACAAGTCCTTCCATATTCATGTTTCCTGTCTGGCACCAGCAGCCCAGTGACAGATCAAACTCGCTCTCACTGGACCTCTTTCTCTTTTCTGCTTTCTTCCTTGATCAGGACCAGTTCGAGAATCTCGACAAACACTCACAGTGGGGCATCGACTTTCTAGAGCGCTATGCAAAGTTCGTCAAGGAGCGCCTGGAGATCGAGCAGACCTATGCAAAGCAGCTACGGTGAGCATCTAACAACGTGCCTTAAACCGCAACTTCTGTAGATAACTCATCTGATGTCAGTGAGGGGTTTTATTGCTCTGATTACATGAAATAAGTGGGTTAATAAAAAATGAATGCTTTGAGTAAGTGATACTGATGCACTGATTCAGATTCAAGCGTTGTAGCTGTGTTTACAAGAGATGCACATAACTACATGCTTATAGAATCAACTGGGTCCATTTTCTGACTAGTTGACTAATGGAATCAACTGGATCAGTTTTCTAACTAGTTGACTAATTGGCCAAATTTTAGTTGACTGGTCAACCATAGTGATCCATTCCTAAAGTTTACAGGCATTGCAACAATCTATTAACAATATCTAACCTTTCATCTGTGATATTATTGCTATTAAAATAACACACAAAATTCAGCTTATTTAAAATCTTAAATTAAAACTACTTTAAAATAATTGAATGCACACTACTCATGTGCTTTTATAATTGGCAACAGCAAAAAATGTTAAAGACGCCATTGTTAAGTAAATAAATGTTGCTAGAAATAACAAAGTAATTTATAGTAGTTCCTCACCCTAACTGTAAATTTTTAACATCTTTGCACATTATTATAATATTTAACTGATGTGCCATCTCAGGTGTGCATATGTTGGCTGTAGGGCTGCCACTAACAACTATTTTTATTTCCATTAATCTATTGACTAGTTTATCGGTTAATCGATTAATCTAAACGATTAATTTCCCTAAAACAAAATCAACAATTTTACTTAAGAATATTTTATTAAACTATATTTCATTAAACCAAATGAAATCCAAAATAAAAAAAAGTAAAGTGCAACATAAAGTGCAAGAAGCAAGTGTCCATCTCGTAGTCCAAATCACAAGTTCAGTATTATAGTGTAAGAATTACAATATATCCACGTGTTCTAGTCTACAACTAATAAAATTATAATCAAAAAAACACTTTTTAAAGGAGTATTTACCAGAAATATTATTTACCAGAATTTATTTAGGAGAAAAATGTAAATGTGCAGTATTTCTGAAAAAAAAAATATATATACTTTTTTAAATATTTTTTTTTATAAATAAAATCAATTAGAGATGCTTTTGATTATTAAAATTTAATGGAACCATTAAAATTGAATCCAGAAAATAATGGAAAACAGAATTTGGTAAAGATAAAACTGTAAATAATATATTATAAACAATAGAGCTAATGTACATTACGCATTACAACAAAGGCCTGCAGGGGGCGCCAACGGCCTGGTGATTATTTTTACACATTACTGTGCGATTTAATCCTTGTTTAATATTGACCAAGCACCATTTCATTCAAATGTCCACTTAATCTTTAATATTTGGCCATTTCTTTAGGACAGAAATGCTATAGCCACTGTAATTAAATGAATATGTGGGCATCAAAACGTGTAAACTCAGAATGAGGGTTTGAGCTTTTATTTTGAAACCGCGATGTGTTTGCGTAGATTTATACCTTACAAATCTGATGAAATGGCGCATGTTGCGTTCCCAGATGAACGTTATAATAAACCCAAACTCACAACAACTAGTGCTGTGTTCGATACATCGATACGACGATGTATCCTCACAGAGATTTGACAATACGAGTATCGATACAGCTGGCCCTGTATCGATATTGTGGCACGTGTGCAGCAGTGGACACTGGGTTGCCTGATATAGAGAGACGTAATCCCCGACACAGAGCTTCCCACTTGCGCAATACAGAAATATCTGCTAAATGTGTTACTTATCTTTGTCAACCTGGCAACCATGTGCACGCGCGCTCTCTCCACTGTGGATAAACGCGCTTGCTTTCTGAAAACACCGATTTTAGTTTTAGCTTGCATTTTAGCGATCTCCACTTCAATATTCTATTCTCAGAAAAGTGTAATTCATCAAGAGTTCATTTATGAGAGAAAGAGAGCGAGAGAGAGGGGCTGTGTATGTATGAATTACCAACGTTTTGCCGCGTTTCTCTATTAACAGTGAAGCTGTGGCT
Organism: Sinocyclocheilus anshuiensis; assembly: GCF_001515605.1. NCBI lineage: Eukaryota > Metazoa > Chordata > Actinopteri > Cypriniformes > Cyprinidae > Sinocyclocheilus > Sinocyclocheilus anshuiensis. The sequence goes on from NW_015536549.1 coordinate 1,207,145, forward strand.
TTAATTCCTTTAGAAACAATGATGTTACCAGCTACTTGTTGAGAAAGATAATCTAGCTCTTGAGCGATTAAGCTATTTAGTTGATAAAATTGCGGGGTAGCACTAAAAAGTTTGTTCCTGAATGTCTGAGTGTGGCCACAACGTGATCTGTGTGAGTGACTGAGCGTGTGTGTGCGTTAGATACAGAAGACAGCGCATTAGTTAACTCTTCAAATTTTTATTTTTATTTTTTAAACGTAGAGAGTGTGTTAATTTGTGCAATGATAAGCTACCAGCAATGTAAATATGATTTTTATATTTATATAAATTATTAGAATGAGTACATCACAATATAAATTTATTAGAACGAGTTCATTATTATTTATGGGCTTAAAAACAAGATGCAAAAAATCTGAATATTGTACCTGGTGGGGAGTGCCCAATGTAAACATGAAACATATGCCATTACCTATATTGTAGGCTACTGTGGTACAATTATGGAGGCCCTTCATAATGCAGAGGTCAACTGCCTGCTCTGCCAATAGTTAGAAATGGCACTATACTGGAGCGCACTGCCGGAGCGCAATTGCGTGCAGTGTGAACGCTCTGATCCGTTAACATGGGCGTGGAAAAAATACGCACCACAGACGGAGTGTGTGAACCTGGCGTTACGTTTGTATGCCCGCCCCGTCTGTTCTGTTCTCGTGCTCCATTTAGGCGCGCTGCATTCTGATTGGTTCGGATAGCATTCTGCGGGAGGTCGGGTGCGTGGAAAATCATGCTATAAAGCGATTTAGAAATCACGCAAGCTCATATTGCGATTTTATGATTTCGATTAATCGCACAGCCCTAATACACAGCCCTAACAACAACATGCAGAGATGGAGTTTGAGACGCTCCACACATGTAAATGATAACTGTGAACGGAGCCGCTGTGTGACGCATGTACTTAACCTACACGCATGTATATAATTAAAACGGTTTGTGAAATACGCCACTTCTGGTATTTTGCTGGTTAGTCGACGTGAGCAAAATGAAGTCGAGGATTTTTAAAAATCGAATAGTCTAATAAAATCGACGAATCGCGACAGCCCTAGTTGGCTGTTTTTTGAATGTGGCTCATTCAATCAGTTTTTAAAACGGAACGAACGATTTTTAGAATAGGGCTCTGATTGTCCTAATGAACACAACTGGTTTGACCCGTGTTATTGATTTCTTTCTCTCTTTTTTTCCCTCCATCATTCCCTTATGTTGTAATATTGTTTTTTGCCTTTGGATTCAACGTGAGGGGTGAGAGACAAATCAAGGGTCAAAAATCCCTGCAGGCTCTAAGTTGTAAGATTTGATATGAGATCAAACTGAGAACGAGACACACGCCATAAATTTGCCAAAGGACATGCAATGACTGCAGCTGTGGCCTCCTCTCCTTACCTCTCCTCTCCTCTCCCGGGATGTCTCTGTCCCTGTGGACATTCTGCTGTTGCCTGGATACGGTTATAGTGTCGCTCCTCTTCCCCCCTCTCAAATCTCATTGAAGGTTCTAGTGTAGTACCACATTCATTCTACCTGACAGGTCCCACACTGCTCTCTAAACCCCCCTCAAGACACGGCCCGTCACACATGGCAACACCCAGACTGTTTTCTCTCTCAAGGGTTTCCATAGTAAGGGGTGAATTGAGCCGAACCACATTACGCTTGTTTAATTTTAATATCTTTGTTTTTTTTTGTTTTTTTTTTCATTAATCATGTATTTCTGCATTATAATTTTTTTCAGCAGGGTTGCACATAAATGTTTTGGATGATTAATTGATTTTTCTTTGATTAATCTGTAAAAAAAAAGCCATTGCTGCATTTTATCGAAAAAGCATATTGTTCCGCATATTGTCCAGTTGTCTCTTTTAAATCTTGTTTAAATTGAATAATGTAATTATATTTCTACAAAATTTTTTTATAAATTAACATGCAAATTACCATAAAATGTATGTTATTTATTAACATTCATGTGTATTTATAAATAGTTTATAAATATTTAGAATGAGTGTTTTTTATTTAAAACAACATATATACTAAATATATATACTAACAATATTAATACATTTTTATTCATTCAATTTTTACATTGTTTGAAGACAATAAATCAGTTAATTTAATAACCAGTATCTTATTTTAAACTATTTGAAAAAATTTTAATAAAAATAATATAATTTCCAGTAAAATACATTTATTGTGTACTGTTACCGTAATATAACATTATTCATACAGTGATAAGAAACGTTGGACTGTATTCCTGCCCTAATTTTCATTGTTAAAAAACTTTAACGTTACACTTTGAAGTGCACATAACATATTTTTTCCACATCACACTATTTGTTGTTTATCAGTTAGATGCTTATGTTTTTACTGCAGCCCTAAAATTCAGTAAGAATTGTAAGATCGTCTGAATCAAAAATAGATTCTGAGATACTTTGGTTATGAGTGTACTAATCATAACCAGACTAAAAGAGGGAGGAAGTGAGTGAGTGTTTGTTTGATCTATTTCATGAAGTGGATTTGAGGAAGCTATCATAAAGGAAGTGCCAAACATCATTAATGCAGCTTGATGGGGGTCTGGTTTGGGGAGAAGGGCTGTCCCACTCCATGAGCACACTCAGTGGACCCCCCACACCATCCCCCATCCCTGAAGACAGCAACATGCCTGAGCGCAGCAGTGCAGCTTCTCTCAAGAGCTCCCACATAAGATTTGTTTCTGCGTTCCTTCCCTTGAGTTTATACTGCGTGGGACGAGAGAAGAGGGAAGACAGATTAGCATACCATCACTTTTTTTTTTTGCCTGTTTACCATGGTCTACTTTAATTCTCTGATACACAAAGTAAACACACTGTAGACAGACTCTCTTTTGTCTTCATGGCTGTATGAATAACTTTAGTTTTGATGTTAAGGGATATTATAATCCCTAATGAGTCGTTTTCTTTGATCTATTCATAACATGAGCTGTTTTTGTGTTCCTCTGTGTATTCTGAATATTTCTTTTTGTTTCCCAACAGGAGTCTGGTTAAGAAATATTGCCCCAAGCGCTCCAAAGATGATGAGCCCAGGTGAGATAAATTGCATACTTTTTTTTTCCACTTATTCTGGTGTGCTCCCAAGTGGTTATGTTTGCAGCTATTTACACTTTTAATGGATAATTAAAAAAAGTGATTTATATATTAGAGCCCGACCGATATATCGTTTAGCCGATATTATCAGCCGATATGAGCCTGTCGCCGATATATCGGTATCGGCGGATATGGCTACCTGGATGAAACTCTTTAAAGCTTAAGTCTATGGAAAACCATTGAAACTTTGAAAGGCCATATCTCGAATCCGCACCAAATTCGGGGGATCCCTTCAGCTCGAGGAACCCTCTCGAACACGAATCAAGTGTACGTCTCGAGGCCCTCTTTTGAATGAGACCACCCCCCGCGTTGATAGCCCCCAGGGTTCGGGAGTTACAGGTGGTTAAATTCACGGTCTGGCGCTGACCGATCTAGCGATCCCGGGGGGGCTACCGACGCGCAGAGGGTGGCGTTCGAGAGGACTCTTCGAGCTGAAGGGATCCCCCGAATTTGGTGGAGCTCCGCCGGCGCGTTCGCGAGATAGTGACACCTGCCAACACTTTCACTTCAGTAAGGAGGTCTCTTGTTCAGGCAGCAGCATTCAAGTGTTGGCTTATTCGACCGTAAGTGCCCTGCGAAGTGGACTTCACATGATATTCCGCCATGATTCCAGTTCCAAGGGAATGTACACGTTACATTCAAAGGGCATTAAAGTGCGCGAGACATGAATTTATATTTATTTACAGAGGTATATTATGTCACACTTCACACTTCTCTAGTAAGTTTCGTCTGTGTGTGAAGACAGTAGACCTAGCGCAAATCCGTGAATAAATGTTCCAAAGTGAAATAAACTTCAACGGAATAAAGTTGAATGGAATTGAATTGCATTAAAGTTGAATAAACTTCAACTTTACTGTTCAGTGCACTGAAAATATCTCGGTATCACGGTATTGTCGTTACAGCTCTAAAATGTGTTATTTTTAAATTACTGCAACCCTCTACAGACACCTTGGCAATTGAATCACCATTGGCTAGTAATTTTTTTTTATTTACTCGCTAGACTGATATATAATAAATGTTTGAAAAATGGCACAGTTTTTTAAATATCTGAAAGTACACTTAACATCAGTCAGTCAAGAATTATAATATGATAATCAAGTATTATTTAATGATAGAACTTTAATAATTAGATTTGAAACTTGATAACCTTGATTCTCGCTTGACGGAGAGTGAAAGTCTGAAGCGCTCAGTCAGAGAGTTCTGTGAGTGAAAATATATCTGTGCTATTCTCGCTGTCTTCTCTCCGACGACCTCTTCTCTCTCACATACGTCTCATTCGCTCCAGTTAAATAGTGCTTGTATTGCGCATTATTTTAGTCATTCCAAAAATATACCAAAAGCGCGCGCACCACCACTGATCTATATTAGTGAAGCACACAATCCGCGCTCAGTCTCAAACAGCTTGTGAGCCACAAATACCAAAATGAGTGGCTAACTGCGCTAAAACGTTCAAATACATAATTTTTCAAAATGCCCGTTTTGGCGAGTATCCAGCTAAACAGTCAGTTTTGGAACGTTAAATAGTTGAGAAAGAGAACGCATGTTGTGTAACAGTATATTGGGTCCGTGGATAAACTCTTAAAGGGACCGCAGTCCAATATTTATTTATGCTGCTGTCATGTTAATCAAAAAACAAAAGACAAAGAAAATTATTTTCTGCTCTTGACTGAATACGTTTTATAACTTTAATGGTAAGCATTAATCTGTATTTAATTTTTAAAAGAATATCGGAATCGGTGAAAATCGGTATCAGCAGATCACACTAACAAAAAAATTGGAAATCGGAATCGGCCAAGAAAATTGCAATCGGTGCATCTCTAGCTAATATTAGTCATCATTTAGTCGCCCAGAGTAAAGATTTAGTTGCATATGCGAGTGATTTACTCGCAATGTAGAGGGTTGTGACTAGGTAAAAAAAAATAACTTTTTTCCGCTGAACACAATATATTTTGTTTTTGAGCAACATACAGAATATTAGGAACAGTAGAATTTGTTTATTTTTTCTTTGATT
>NW_015536549.1:1212820-1215483 GCF_001515605.1 Sinocyclocheilus anshuiensis
GCTCTGAATGAGATGCAGATTCACTCTCTGACAGCAGGAGGCGCTTCTGGAACACCAGATACGGCGTTTCCTTGGTTACTGCTGTAAACAAAGCAGCACTGCGCTGAAACACTGCTTTAATATGAACTATACAGAGACGAGATTAAAAGAAAAAAACCACGTAAACATTTCTGAAGACAGTCAGTTCCCCTCAGAAACACATTCTCATAAACTCCAAAATCAATATTGAGGATTTTCTTCCAATAGATTGTGCATCATGAACAGTAAGTGATCTGCCTGCTACAGTATTTTTCCCTTTGCTTCCGTCTTCAGCGTCTCTGGCCTGTGTTAACGGGGCGTTTACAGACTTCATATTTTCACATAAATTACATTTTGGAAAACGATTGCATTGCAACGCAGTTTGTGCAAGTCCAGAACAGAGACGAGTTGCTTGCAATAAGACAAAAAATGGCCGTTGCCGATCTCATAAGTTCCAGGGGAAGCTCCTTAAGTTCGGCCATCCTACACACACGTGACTGACCGCTCGCTCGCACCAACAGGAGGAGGGTCGTGTTACTCTCTACACTGCACTCAACCTGAGGGATTCCTACGCTTTCAGTCTTTGAGGATACATGAAAAACAGCTCATACAGCAGGAACGGTATAATGGAAAATTTTAGCGGTTTTGAAACCCATGCCCATGCCTATTGGACACACGAATGGGAAAGTGTCCAAACTTTTGACTGGTACTGTACTATAATATACACAAAGAATATCGGCCGATATATCGATATCTGCCTTTTTTTACTCCCTAATATCGGTATCTGCCCCAAAAAACCCATATCGGTCGGGCTCTATTATATATAGTTAGTAACAGACTATTACATATACTTCTAGAATACTTTATTCTGATTGGTCAGTCAGGACTTTATTTTGGCCAAATATTCAAACTGTGTAATAGTCCATTGTCCAGAGAAACTGGTAGACTTTCATGTGTCTCATATCACTCTGCAGTCTGTTTCCTCATAGATAGTCTATCTAAAACAAAACAAAAAAAACATTTTTAATTTGAATAAATGCTGTTCTTTTTTTGTTCAGGATTTTAAAAAAATCCTTGTTTACAAGTAGTGTTTTTATTGAGACCGTTGCAGCAGCATGTGATAGTAATAATTACAATAATTAATATAGCACAATATCTGCATTGATGCATGTGGATGTATAGGCATACTGTTTTCATTTAAAAAAAGGCAAAATAACATCTGTCTATTGACATGCCTGATGATAAAGATATGTTGGGAGGTAGATTTTATTTATTTATTTATTTATTTATTTATACTCAAGATTTATAAACAAACATTCTGATTTACAATTATATTGTCTGAATAATAACAATATATATTCACAATTTACATTTATATATTCAAAATTACATTACATTTTTTTACATTACATTATATTTTCAGATTTACTTCTATGTATTCAGACTTTAAACTATATATTCAGATTTACTTATAAAAATTTATTCATGATTAACATTTATATATTCAGTTTTGTATATAAATTTCGGACTTAAATCTATATTTTGCAGTTTACATTTATATATTCAGAATTATAACTACATATTCACAATTTACACATATTATAGACTTATATCTGTATATACAGATTTACTTTTACATTTTCAGATTTATAAATAAATATTCTGATTTGTATCTATATATTCAGATTTATAAATATATATTCTGATTTACTTCCTTATATTCAGACTTACAACTATATATTCACAATTTACATTTATATATTCAGATTTTATATAATGAAATATATATATATATATATATATATATATATATATATATAATTATTTTTCTCTCTCTCTCTATATATATATATATATCTCAAGCTTACACTTTAATCATTTAAGAGGTAATGTAAGAGGTTTATATATAGATATACCTGAGTTGGCCAGAGCCATGGCTTTGAGAGTGAGCACCTCCTCCTGGTTGAGGCCCATCTGCTGGTATTTGGAGGTCAGGTGTCTCAGAGCCGTAAAAAAATGAACTGATTGCCGTGCATTATTCTCCACATATAGCACGATCTGAACCCTAAGCATGTTTTGTCAAAAAAAGCCGGTTTTGTTCATCATGAGTTCACATTTTACTGCAGAAGCCGACAAGTGCCATTGTTGTTTTTGAACAGAAGCCGATAAGTCAATTTTAGCGAATCATTGATGAACCTGTGATATCTTCTTCAGGACGAAAAAGGAAAAAAAGAGCTGAAACGTTTTCACGGAACCTTGCAAAAGCAGCGCATTACGTTGATGAGGGAAAAGCTCCATGTATTGCTTGTAGTCACATCCATACAGTTTATGATGTTTAAGATGGGTTTTGTGCACACAGGGATAAAAAGTACCCCATGTGTACAATGAAATATACTGCTGTATTTTTAATGTTGTGGGCCTATATTTCTGCTGGAGGTCCTGGACATCTTGTTTAGATACATGGCATCTTTGATTCCATCAACTGAGCTAATCGTAGAGTACTTTAGTTAATATAAGAAGAAACGCCTAGCTTCGCGGTCTCTCTCTCCCTCATTTGGATGCACGTCTTGCCGAATTGTTTCTCTCTTATAACCTCATTATTTCTCACTAATAACCTAACTGAAGCAGCACATGCCCTTGATACT
>NW_015536549.1:1215596-1281871 GCF_001515605.1 Sinocyclocheilus anshuiensis
AACATTTATGTCATAATATTTCCCCCCATTTTAAATTCTTATTCTCCAATGAAAGGTTAGATTTATGTGAATTTTTGTAATAAAAGATCAAAATGATTAACAATGCACATTTATTTTCATAGCCGCCTTTGATCATATTTACCAAGGGTGCCAATAATTTTGACCTCGACTGTATGTGCGTGTGTGTGTGTATATATATATATATATATATATATATATATATATATAATATTTATATTGTGCACTGATTTTTCTAGAATAACTTTTGCTGACGAATTATCCACAAACCTAGTTTGATACATTTTTGTCATAGATTATAAATATACATAGGCCTATATATTTTCATATTTGTTTATTTTATTTTTCTTTATAATGAAGTAGTCTGTATCTAGTAGATTGTGAAAGAATGATTATCAGTTCCACACACAGAGATATATAAATTCTACATTTATTTAAATGAGGGAAAAAAACTTCACTGGTATCAGATCGTTATTGGCCAATACCGAACCCTAGGTATCGGAATCAGTATCGGAGGCGAAAAAGGTAGATCGGAGCATCCCTAGTATAAACGCAATATCAGTCTCGTACTCGAGCGATATTGCTCATATAAATTACTGAACTGAAATTACAACTGAAAGAAAGATAAATTAATCTACAGTGATAATACTTAAAAAAAAATAATAATAATTAAAAAATATAATAATAATAATAAATGACAAAAGTGGAAATTAAAAGCTGGAAATAAAAACATTTAAGTTTGAGCTACCATTAATTCTTTAAAGTTGAAATCATGATATTATTTCATTGTATGTTTAGGCTGCAGTTACTGTCCTAAGCAGCATGTTTCTTCCCTGTTGGCTGTAGATTTAGGTTGAAAGCAGAAACCGGGGAGTATATGCTGGGTGTCAGCTCCAGATCCTCCCATATCCCGTAATGAATTCCGTTAGATAGGCATAATTTCTCCCAGTTTTTGTCCCAGGACATTCCTCGTGTAGTGTAGAGACAGCCCGCCGATTAGAACTCAATCCTGGAGGTGGGGGACATTTGCTTTTTTGACAAAAAATCTCTGTCCTGCCCTCCCAATACACACACATGCTTAAAGAGGAGAGATGAGCAGCTTTGTGTGTGTGTGTGTAAGAGGGGATTTTTAATATAGTGAGCTAGTCATGCCTTGCAGACTGACCTTTAGTCAATATCAACATACAGATAGAGTCTGCCGGCCCCCAGGACCCATGACGGCAACTTGAAGAGAAGCTGCATGTGTCTGGTGATAAATTCACTTAATTTTTTATGAGGGCATAGACATCTCTCAAAAATAAGGCAGTAAAATGTCCCATATTAGAATGTAAGCCTTTAGCTCAAATGCAAGATGTTCAGATATCCTACAATTACATAATAAGGTATTTTAAAGTTTACTAATATTTCTAAATGGTAATAGGTTGACACGTAGATCATTTTGAGATTATCACCATGTTGTTACTCATTCTTTACTTTTGTGCTATGGACAACAAAAGCAAAAGAAAGCTTGCAAAATTTATTTGTTTGATGGAACTAAATATTTTAGCAAATTGAAAGATCCTATGTAGTTTTTATTGCAATGGTGTACTGTGATTTTACCATGAAAATAGCCATTGATGCTAATATGACAATAAAAATAAACAAGATTTAAACAGATAATTTTTACCATTTTCTTAATTGTTGAATATTTTCTTCCTGCAGGTTCACATCCTGTCTGTCATTCTACTCCATACTGAATGAGTTGAATGACTACTCAGGTCAGCGAGAGGTCGTTGCCGAGGAGATGGGGCACAAAGTCTATGGGGAGCTGATGAGGTACTCACAGGACCTGAAGGCAGAGAGGAAACATGTGAGTGTCGAATACATGCACCTGAGACAACTGCACATTCTGGTGAAGTTCAATACAAGAAGTTGTATTTGAAATATTGTTGTATCTTGTCTGATCAACAGCATCTCCAGGAGGGACGAAAGACCCAACAGTATCTAGACCAGTGCTGGAAACACATGGACAATGTGAGTCATTTTGAGATTAGAGATCAGAAGTACTGGTACTTTGGTACAAAAACAAAATAACAGTCAATTATGTCTGAAACAGCTGGGACAAACATGATAGTAGTAGTAGTAGTAGTAATAATTTTTGTTCAGTTTTTTTATGTTTGACTGCTTGATACTACTAATACCTCAAAAACTGTTTACTTAATTTGCATCTTTATTATTATTTTTTATTTTATTGGCTGTAATTTGTTTTTTTCCTTTATTTTATTAGTAACTGTTCATTTTATCAATAAGTAATTATTAATTAATGATTTTAAATAATTATTTGAAATACCTGAAGCAGTATATATATAATTATTTAAATACTTTGATAATAATAATAATAATAATAATTCTCATTTAAACCCAGTTCGCTTTGCAAAGTTAGATTTAAAAAAAATTGACAATTAACAAACAAACATAACAAAACAACATTTCACAGACCAAGAGCTGAAGAGTAATAAGCAGGGAGGATGCTTTACTGTATGCTTTTGATTTAATATTCAGTGGCGTATTATTTTTTGCTGTTTTTAAAATTGAATATGAGAAAGGTGAAATTTTACTGATATTGGTAGCAACCACAGAAATTTTGTAATAGCATCAGCCCTTTTTGAGATGGTTTGTACGTCTGCTAGTTGCACTGTTGTGTCAATGGCTGAGTGCAAGTGACTGATTCACAACCTCTCCTCCAGCTGTGACCTGAGATCCAGATATATCTGTGTGTGTTTATGTGCAAGTATAAAACAGAAGAAAGTGTCAAAGGCTGTTGGCAGTGTACAAATGGAAACCTTCCTGCGCCACATTCATGTTATAAAGCTCTCTCTTTCCATTCTCCCTTTCTCTCCAATTCATACCCTGCACTGCATTCCTGCATCCTGTACATTTCCTGCCTGTCAGTGCTTCTCATAGACTGTACAGCTGGAGTATTTTTGCAGCTTTATGGTTGCTGCAGCTAAAGGCCAGCAACAGCTGAATCTGGCATTGAGAATGGCCATGTCGTAATAACATAGGTATTCCTCGTTCTTGTACTGTCACAAAATGAAACACAGATGCTTTGGAAGCTGTTACACAAATTTCATTAGCACTCTCACTCTCTGTACTGTTTTGGATGTTTGTTTGTACGTTTATCTGTATTTATGTTGCTACTTGATCAAAACATGACACTTATGACTATTTGACGCAGGAAGATCATCAATGCTCAAGTCGTGTTGCAGGAAATGCGTCATGTGTGTTTTGACAGCCCAACAACGTGTCTCCTTTTCTGTATGGATTTTACAGAGTAAAAAGAAGTTTGAACGGGAATGCAAAGAGGCCGAGAAATCACAGCTCATCTACGAAAGGCTAGACAGCGATATCAACGCCACAAAGTCAGAGGTGGAAAAGGTAGTTTGTGTGATCCTAATATACTCTACATGACTTCTTAAAGTTATTGACTGAATATTATCTGAACCATTTGGAAAAACGTTGCAAAACAGTACTTGAGTGCAGTTTTTGGCCTAAGACTGGAAGTTGTCCTGACTGAGTTGTATTCCTGAAGTATTAGTAATACAGATGACCATTCATTCTGTCTTAGGCAAAGTCCCAGCTGTATCTGAGACAACACATGGCAGAGGAGAGCAAGAACGAGTATGCAGCCCAGTTGCAAAACTTTAACTCTGAACAGTGGAAACATTTCAACGTGGCCATCCCTCAAATATTCAAGGTGATGATATACCTGATTTGTAGTTTCTGATATTTCAGTTCAATTTTTTTAGTAAGTTCTTGAAGTCTAAGCTTTTAGAGACTATACTCACTGAATAAATTGTTAACAAACTTATTTTAGTATTATTTATATACTATTATAGTATTTATTAATATTTTGAATTAGCTTTGATTTATTTTTTTCAGTATTCATTTTATTTAAGTTTTAGTCATTTTTGGTGCTTTTTTTAAATGTTTATTTTCTTTTAATATTTCTGAATATTATTTTTCAGTTTCAGTATTAGTAATTTTAGTAATTAAACTTATTTTATTCCAGTTAGTTGACAGGGCAACATTTCTTTAAGTAAATTTTTCATCTAATATTTATATTTTATTTCAGCTTTATTTCAGTTAACATTAACTATTTTTAATAGTTTCAGTTAACAATAACACTGTGATAAATTGCATTTGGTTTGCGACCGCTCACAGAAAAGATCTAATGAATCAAATGTCTAGTGTAGTTTTGTGTATGTAGTTGAACTCTTTGTGTCTGTGTGCTTGTAGAATCTGCAAGACATGGATGAACGGCGGACGGTCAAGCTTGGGGAGATGTACCGGAGTTTTGCTGAGGTGGAACGAAGAGTCATTCCCATTATCTCAAAATGCTTGGAGGGCATGGTGACTGCCGCTAAAAATGTGGACGAGCGTAGGGTAAGTGCTAAAATGCTATTAAAATGTTCAAGATCCCTACAAAAAAGAATTGCGTACTGGTAAAACATATATATAAATTCTAGAATTAAATATTAACAATATAAAAACTGCTGTTCAAAAACAAAAATAAATTATACTTTAAAATATATTAAAATAAATTTAAAAAAAAAACAGTTATTTAAATTGTAATAATATTTCAGATTATTACTGATTTTACTGTATTTTTGACCAAATAAATGCAGCCTTGGTGAGCATAAGAGAGTCCTTTTATAAAACATTTAAAAAAAATCTTACTGAACTTCTGTTTAGTAGAACAAGATTCATTTTCATTTTCATCAGAGAAAGATTTATTTTATATCCAGGTGGTGCAGTTATGACATCTAACATGCTTTGATAACCAGGCTTCATCCATTTGTTGCCTCAAGTAACTTATTACGCTCCATTATGAATTTAAGGAAATATACTATACTTCTCCCTGAGGTCATTTTGTACCTGTGATCTCCTTGGTAGCTGCGGTCCACTTCTTGATAGAAAAAAGGGATTATCAGAGACAGCGAGTAGGCGGGAGGAAGCGAGGGAGTGGATGATTGGGAGCAAGGGAGGATAAGAGAAATAAGTTGCTCATTTTCTTAGTGCTGTCGCCAGTGCTGATGCTTATGAAAAGGTCGCGTGTGGCGCCACAACCACTGATTACTTTTTTATCTTGCCCTGTTTTAGTCTCCCTCTCTCTTTCTCTTTCTGTCCTGGTCTTGTATGAACACTACTGTTCAAAGGTTTGGTGTTGGTTAAATTGTTATATTTTTTTTATGTTTTTGAAAATTCTCTTTTGCGCAACAAGGCTGTATTTATTTGATCTTTCTACAGTCAAATATTTTTTAATATTGTGAAATTTTGCTTTTTAAAATAACTTTGTTCCATTTTAATATATTTTAAAATGTAGTTTTTACCTTTGATGACAAATCTGAATTTTCAGCAGCTATTACTCGTCTTCAGTGTCACATGAGCCTTCAGAAATCATTCTAATATGCTTAGTAAAAAAATCTTATTGACCCCGAATTTTGAAAGTTTGATATAGAACTTCTAAGAAATACTTTGACTTTGGAGTCAAAGTTCTTAGCCAAAAGTAGGACTTCAGCTGTATGTGAAGAAACTAAAAGCAACTTAGTGAAGTCTAAGACTTCTTAAATACAGACACTTAATCCTGCATCCCACCAGCCAATTTTCTTTTCACCAGTTTTCCATCATAAGTTATATTTTAAAGAGGATCACTATTTTTCTTGAACAACTATGTGTGCAGCCTCAGTTGTGTTAATAGCCCCAGCAAACGCATACCGAGTTAATAGCCCAACCGACATTCAGACAAGATCTCAGTGCTCGTAACACACATTTAGCAGCTCCTAACTAGGTTAGGATACCCCTCCAGGTCTCTTAAATAATTTAGGATTTAAGACCATCTAATTTATGCACAGGTCTTATACTAGAAATAATGCTGCATTCACATTTTGGTGAATTACTGTAATTTCGGGATGGCAGCTCAAAGATTCTACTCGGAGTTGTTCACATCCTCATACTCGAAAATGATTTGTTTCTTTGGTAACACTCATAATAGCATGTCACCCATGTTTTTCCTCTTTTCCCCTCATCGATACTTGCCCAGCCCAGCAACAAACCAATCGGCTCTGATCATAACCGTTTTACTTATGAGCTTGCTTACGTTGTTTTGGGATTTCCTAATGCCCTCTGCTCGAATGCTGAGGTCAAGAGAGGCTCGTAGAGGCTGTTAAATGGGTGACATGAAGCCAGAGCTCTTTTGTAATGGTACCACACCCTGGACAAACACATAGTCGTCTCAGACCAGCTAACCATCCTTCCTCATGCCTCATGCCTCATTTCACAGTTTACCAACACTATAGTACTTACTGTTCATAGAAAATCGAAATCTTTTCTAACAATATAGATGTCTTCCCCATCACTTTTGATCATTTTAATGTATCTTTGCTGGATAAAAGTATATATTCCAAATTACATACTCCAAACTTTAGAACGGTAGTATATAATTCTTGCACTTGGCTCTATATAAAGGTTAAGCATATTGTTGTTGTTTTCCAACAGGATTCTGGGATTGTAGTGGAGTCATTCAAATCGGGGTTTGAACCCCCGGGTGATTTCCCCTTTGAGGACTTCAGTCAGAACATCCAACGGACAGGATCAGATGGCACCATTGGGACCCCCAAAACAGAAGGAGGCAAAGCGGATCCCAAACACGCTGTTGGCAGGACCAAAAACAAACTCTGGCTTTTTGGGAAGAAACCGAAGGTGAGTTTCACAAACACTTTTCATTGCTGAGCAACTTTCTGTTCCATTTTAAGGCTCATTTGCTTAGAATAGGTGATAAATTAAAAGCCCGCATGACATCCAGGCTCTCTGCTTTGGCTTGTGTGAACAGTAAAGGATTATATGGCTAGGTAAAACTTTAACTTCTGCTTTCAAACCTATGCTGTCAGTACCTACAGACTTCCTAACCTTTTTATATCTTTTTAACAACATGGATTCACGTTTTTCCTTCCCTTGAAAGTAGTTCTTGTTTCTAAAAACCCTTAATTTAAATGATGTAATGAAAGTTAAAACTAGCTTCTAAACAACATTTAACAAGCTAGACTTTGCTCATTCAGCCATTTAACTAGCTAGATGAGTGATTTTAGATGAGTTTTGCATGTTCATTTGTTTGTGTTTGGTTAGTAGTTCACCGTAAATCTTTGTTGTCCCAGATTCCCCCGTCCATCCCTCCCCCTTCTCTCCCGAGTTTTCCCTCTGGCCATTTCCACCCTCCTAAATTTTCTACAGAGCGGATAGCTAACCATCTATCTGAAATGAGAAATGCAAAATCTAAGATCCCATCCTTCCGAACTGTGAAAAGAGGGGTAAGAGTCGGCCTGGAACTGGCGTGTGTGGGTTTGCCGTGATTATGACGTTAGTGCTTATGCTTGGGCCGGTTTCTCTCACCCAAGGTTTAGCTCATTCCTGCACATGAGGAAAAATCACAATTGTTTTTGAGTGAAGGAATAAGGCTTTATCTGGGTTCAAAGAACTGTGCCCCTAATTTTAGCTGTGGGGTTTAAATGCTTGTTTGATTTTTGCGTCAGGCTGCAGAATATGGTGGAGGGAGTGTTGGGTGGATGTTTTTTTATTGCTTTATTTTTTTTATACACATGCAAATTTGCATATTACAGAATACAGCATAGTAGCTCTTTTCCATATACCTGTGTTCACACTGACAGTAATTTTAGTTACACAAGTTGCATTGCCTGTACTCTCTTTGGTAGATGCTGCAGTTTTGCATTTACATGATTGATGTTGCTTGTTTCTCTCATTTGAATATTGCAGTAACTTGCAGTTACTTTAATGCTATAAATCGCTGTCATGGTGAACATGTATTAAAACAGACTTGAGGATGGGACACAATAACTTTACAAACATGAGAGGATTGTCTTCTGGATATACATTGAGTTTAGTCTAGGAGATTCACTGTTTTGAATAATTCTCCTTTGAACATCTTTTAAACACGAAAGATCCAATTGTGAATCTTTTTGTAGAAAAGTGCCCATCAAAGTCATTTTAATTATCTTAAAAGACTTTGTAACAGTCTGACCTTATCTAAACAACAGAGCAAATGATGACACTTCACATATGGTTTGGTGAGGAGGCAATGAGGTTTTTGCTAAGGTTTAATATTTGTGAATAGCTCTTTTAACTGGATACAGCTATTCTAAAATTTCACAAGCACCATCTTTGTTTCCTCAAGATTTTCTTGGTGTATATAGCCAAGTTTCAGTAGTGTGTATGATTGTACACCAAACCTACTGAATGTTTGCAAATTCAAGTTACAATAGAAGAATATTGAATTGCTGTCATTATTTAAAGGAGTAGTTCACTTCCAGATAAAAAAATTCCTGATAATTTTCTCACCCCCGTGTCATCCAAGATGTTCATGTCTTTGTCTTCATTCGCAACGAAATTAAGGTTTTTGAGGAAAACATTCCAGGATCTTTTTTCCATAAAATGGACTTCAATGGGACCCAATGGGCTGTAGGTCATATTGCAGTTTCAATGCAGCTTCAAAGGGCTCTACACGATCCCAGCCGAGGAATAAGGGTCTTATGTAGAGAAACGATCATTTTCTTAAAAAAATAAAAATGTATATACTTTTCAACCACAAATACTCATCTTGCACTAGCTTGACTTCACGCATTATGTAATCACGTTGACGTAGGCAGAAGTGCCGATGCAGTGTTTACAAAGCGAACATGCAGAGAAAGTCAAATGCCCTTTACAAAGGTAAAACGATGTTAGATGATTTTGAAGTTGGAGGAGAAAGTGAGATGGAGTTTTTCACCCTACCCTACCTTTCTGAACCGGAGTACACAGACGAAGAGCTAACCGCACGTGACCTTTCCAGCATGATTACGTCGTGCGTGACGCGCATCGCGGAGTTAGTGCAAGATGAGCATTTGTGGTTAAAAAGTATATAAATTTAAGAAAATTATGATCGTTTCGCTAGATAATACCCCTGTTCCTCGGCTGGTACCGTGTAGAGCCCTTTGAAGATGCATTGAAACTGCAATTTGACCTTCAGCCCGTTGGGTCCCATTGAAGTCTATTTTATGGAGAAAAATCCTGGAATGTTTTCCTCAAAGACCTTAATTTCTTTGCGACTGAAGACAGAAAGACATAAACATCTTGAATGACATGGGGGTGAGAAAATTAGCAGGAAATTTGTATTCTGGAAGTGAACTACTTCTTTTAAATCATCTGTTGTGGTGTTGACTAACACACTGACAACTGCCATAACGGATTACCTTTTCCTAGTAGTTCAGATAAACTTATTTGAAAACCACATCAGGGACTACTTCTGTAAAACAAAATTCCATGATATTACCTCTTCTTCTTTTACCTTCTACTTTATAACTTAGCTTAAACAGAAATATTAAAAACAAAGATGAGATTGTTGTGAGGTTTCAGGCTGGTTCAGGTTTTTGACCAGACTTCCAAAATGTCTTTCTTGTGGTATTAACCATGCTAAATTCACAAGAACTGAGCTAAAGCTACTGGCTAATGCCTGATAAGATGGGGCCATTCTGTGTAAACGTGACTAAAATCGTCAGTCAAAATGCATTTGATTGACTGATGTTTATAAGAAATTTGTCTTTGTTCTTTTTGAAATGGCGTGACGTAACCATAACCTCTCAGTGGTCTTTAAAGCTGGTAAGTAATGTGTGTTTTGGACTGCTTTAGTATATATATGATATGAGGTTTAAGAATAGACGTTTGAGTGTTTAGTTCTAGGATGCTATGACCGCAATGAAACCCCCTCCTTCCTCAAGTTGTACATCGTTCTTTCTTTTTGTCTTTCTTATAGTGTGGCTAAATATTTACAAACTTTCAGTGGAATTGCAAAATTGGAATGTATGCAAACAAACGGGCTCATTAAGCTCTAGGGAGGTCATCTCTCTTAAGAACGGCTGTTTATACCATGTGCACTGCAACTGGATGCTTGTCGATGATTCTTTGCCTCCAACCAATAACCTGTATTTGTACAGGCGCCAACACTAGAGGATCTCAGCCACCTTCCCCCTGAACAGAGACGCAAAAAACTTCAACAGAGGATCGATGAGCTGAATAAAGAACTGCAGAAAGAAATGGACCAAAGGTAGACCATGGAGAGTGCTACTCACCCTTTTTTTTAAATAATTTCTCTATGTAGCATTGAGTGTTGCCTTAAGAATTTTTTTCTTGCTGAGAAAAAACTTTCTATTGGCTGAATTTTCTATTGGCAGAAAAAACTGAATTTACTTATTTATTTATAATAACATATTCATTTATATTAATGTATTTATTTTAGTAAATTATTATTATTATTATTATTTTAGTTACTTTTTCCTGTATGTATTTATTTATTTATTTTTCTGTTTGCAGCCATGCATGCTCACGGTTTAAACTGTTTAAAACCTATTAAATGGATAGAGAATAATATCTCAAAATCATAATTGTCTTTATCACAGAGATGCTCTTAACAAAATGAAGGATGTCTATGAAAAGAATCCTCAGATGGGAGATCCTGGAAGTCTCCAGCCCAAGATTTCAGAGACCATATGCAACATGGAGAAACTCCGCTCTGAGATCCATAAAAATGAGGTAACCTTCCCAGAGGATCGGCTTATTGTTGCAGTCTTATAAGGAAGCACAGCCTCTGGGAATGTACATGTAGATAAATTTGACATAAAACAGCTGAGCGGCTCTGTGTGTCAGCGCCATCTAGTGGAGGAATGGACATAATGCGGTTTCTGCATCACATGAAATGCAATTTATCTTTAAGTTTCTCATAATAAGCCTTGGAGTTTTAACAGTTGTTCATTAGTAGTACAAGATATTTGGACCTGTATCACTCTTCACTCTCACTCACTTCACCAACTCTCTCTCCATCTCAGAGTTGGCTAGCAGAGGTTGAAGGAAAGCACGGATCCCGCAGTGAGCGACGGTCCAGTGCAGATGTGAACCACCACGCACCCCACGGTAGAGAGAGGTCTGCATTTCCTGATTACATTATCTACATTCTTATGATAGCCAGGATAGACAATAATATGTCTAGTATACAGCATTCCTTTTATGAGTCCCTGAACTGTTTGTATATCCATGCGTAGAAGAGCTGTTGAACTGTTCTTGCTGTTCTACAAGATTTTTGTAGATATAAATGAGTAGAAAGGCACAGCAGTGGAATTCAAGTAGTCATGTAGTTGGAATATCGATCATAAATCTTTCAATGCTAGGGCAGATTGACTAAAATTTAATATCAGCTGTTTTCAACATAATAATAAGAAATGTTTCTTAAGGCACCAAATCAGCATATTAGAATGATTTCTAAAGGATCACGTGACACTGAAGACTGGAGTAATGATGCTGAAAATTCAGCTTTGCCATCACAGGAATATTTAATAATTAAAAATAAATTACAATATAAAACTTATTGTAATTTGTAATAATATTTCACAATATTACTGTATTTTTGCTCAAAGAAATGTTTAAGAGTATAAGCATAAGACCATAAGAGACTTCTTTTTAAAACATTAAACATATTTTGAATAGTAGTGTACTTACTGCAAATACTGCAAATTTACTTATTCTCATTATATTTTCTTTTTATTTGGATCTTGATGTACGCAAAACTAAGATACATGTTATATCAATGGCACAGTAGCTTCTCATTATGTAGCATGGTTGTCTTATGAAACGGTCGTACTTTCCAGTCCTATTCAAGTGCTTTGCACCTCCACACGTCACACAGCTGCCTCTGAACATAAAGGCCACTTTAAAACATTGACGCTTTTCTTCTTTCTTTCAGCCCTGAAGGCAGTTACACAGATGATCACAGTCAGGAGCATCGGTCTCCACCGCAGCCAGACCCACATGAATTTGATGATGAGTTTGACGATGACGATCCTCTCCCTGCCATCGGCCACTGCAAAGCTCTCTACTCTTTTGATGGTACAAAAACAGCTCCTTGTTTAAAGGGGTCACGAAATGCAGTTTCAAAATTTGATATTACGTTTCTCAAGGTTAGTTTGTTTTTTGCACTAAAAAAAGGTCCAGTATTTGAGAAATTGATCATTTTCTATTCTCATTTTCACTCTCTGTGCAACACACTGATTTTGAAGCGCCGTTACCTCTTGCAGAAATGGAAGTAATTGGCCACTGCTGTGATTAGCTAACTTCATTGCACCATATTGCGTGCCCTGCTTTACAGCATATCAAGGGTTTTAATACTCAAGATGACAGTCTGTTGTGAAATGTGAAGAACAAACGAAAACTTTTATCTTTCACTCAGACGCGTCATTAAAACAATGTAACAGTTCTCCTGGTTTCCGAAGGGTGGAAAAGAAAAATTCATGTTTTAAACTGGGGAGTTAGATTTGACTTCTGTAACTTGCAGTATGTTTTTATTGTCGAGTAGCCCCTTATATGGGTAACTATCAAGAAAATTTTGATTCTCCATTTAATGACCTCTTTAAGAGAATTTGCGGTATAACGTCAATTATAAATGTCCATAAAAGCACCGTTTCATCGACCAATTCCACCCACACGAATTACTATACAAATGCAATGACAGATTTTCTACTAAATAACTCACAATAATTCACAAAGATTTCTGCTTTTGCACCTTCTAAATAAAATCTTTTTAAGTTGAAATTATTTTCTGTGTTAATCAACAGTATGCCATAGTTACTGTGTTCATTTATGTGGCTTAAATTCTTATAGTATTAAAAATGTGTTTGTTCCTTAGGCTCCAATGAAGGCACGTTGGTAATGAAGGAGAACGAGGTGCTGTATGTCATAGAGGAAGATAAAGGTGACGGATGGACACGGGTTCGGAAACAAGGGGGAGAGGAGGGCTACATCCCCACATCCTACGTGGAGATCACACTGGAGAAAAACAGCAAAGGTGCGGTCACCTACATATGACATCACCCACGGCAGCACCGCCTAGTCATGACATCACACATGGGGGAGCGTGTGTCAGATTTACCGTGACTCATCAAGTGCAGCTCGGCTGACTGCCATATGCCTTTGTTCACCATGTGAGCCCAAGGACAAACACACACTGACACACTCTAAAAGTGACTATTTCCTCTGCACTGCTGCAGCAGATCAATCTGTAGAATTGTAGAGATTTGTATTGCTTTAATATCATTTTTAATTTGTGCTTAATGCACTGTTTTTAATCAGTTTTATACCATCGGAGCAAACCTGAACAAAATGTATCAGCTCCTTTTCAAATATCTGTGTGTCTCAGAGAGTATAATAATGAGAAAAACGGTCACACTTCAGTCATCAGCTCTTATGTTTTATGCATGTTGAAACTAAAGTACACTCTTCCTGGAGCATCTCCTCAATGTTTCTACAGTCCAATCACAGTACGAGGATACAGTGATGTACTTCTGACCTTTCAGTTCATGCAGTTCTTCCTGCAGTTTCATTTCAACTTTTCCTGCGAGTGCTACTCTTCTGTTTAAGCCTGTAGTGGTACAAGTTCCTTTTTCATGTGTGACCTGAAATTAAAAGCATATAATAAATACAATCCAAGAAAATTGCAGAGCAGCACTCAGTTGGGCTGGCTCACGAGCATCCTCTATCTTTTTCTTCTGTCGCTGATCAATCTTTGTCGTCGGTGGACCTGTCAATGACTCCGTCTTCTCTTTTCTCTGTGGCTACAGGTTCCTGATGGGATGAGTGGGGTTCTGTGGTGTTTGGTGGATGGGACTCACTGCTGTGGGTCTGTTAGTGGGGCGGTGGGGAAAATTTAAGACCAAGATTGTGTTGGGGCAGGTTGCATGTTTGCATGCTGTTTATGTCATGGCCATTAACATCATTCCATTGCAGCAGACGTTCCAGGGAATATCAGGGTGTGCTGGGAGGGCATGGGAGAACGGGGAAAGACGCACTTGAGCAATAACGGAGAACCCAAAAAGAGTCGTTGCCTGGCACTAACATATTAAGCGGAATGTCTGTCTGTACCGTCATCTCATGTTCATCATAACATGCACCTGCATGATCCAGCAGCCTTTCATTCCTCATTCCGTTCTGACCAATTGACCCCTTATTAGGATTTAACCACTTATTATCCCAACCACTTGTTTGTCTGTTTCCGTTGACTTTTCGCTTTCGACTACATTTCCTCTTTGATGCATTCCATGTTAACCATGATGTAAGTCTCAAAAGCATGACCAATCAGAGTAGAGGAAGCATGGTGCTTCAGTAGCCAATGCAACAGTCCCCACAGCAACATCCACCCACTGGCCCCGCCCCCTTTTGCTTAGTCTGGAGGCTGGAAGGAGCCTGATGCAGTTCTGCATTTGACCAGCAAGGGGACCCAACACCTTATAAAACAAGCAGAGAGACGCCAGCGAGGACCTCTGAACACCAACCATCATCTCTGCCTTAATTACAGGCCTCTGTGTGGAAACTAAAGGCCTATAGGGGTCTATCTGACCCTCAGTGCCCAAAAAAAGTGCTTGTTCTTGGGCTGCCAGCTCTCTGCGGTGCTTTCTCCATTTCTCGTTCAGCTCCTGATGTCACATGTGCTAAAAGAACATGCTCACTGCCTCCTAACAAGGGACCACATGTCTCCAGAATCTGATCTCAAGTGCGTCTATTTGTGAATGTGATTCTTAAATATAAAACTGTGTGTGCATATGGATGCATATTCGCATATGTATATACCTAGTTAGTTTTTATCATTAAACTGTATGTATTAACATCTTTAAATTCAGAATGAATGTTTTTATCGTGGCTTTTTTTTTTTTAACCGAGTGAGTGACTTTCAGGCTTTACTTTTAAGAACCGTGCCGTAATCGCTTTGTAACCAGTTTTTCTTCCTGTCTGAACTCTGTTTTCAATAGGAGCCTGGTCTTAACCGATGCACTTTTTACCCTGTTGCATTTGAATTGGAATATTAGGGAGTGAATGATGTCTGATGTGAATGCTTCCTTTTGTGTGAATGTGTTGTACAGTAAGACAGCGTTGACCACTATATACTGGGGATTGTGTTGGAGCAAGAGCAACCGAGAAATAAATACCTATGTCTGTCTCGTTCATCCCGACTTTCATTTCTTGGAGTTCTTCACTCTGTTTAGATTGATGTATTTTATATTCCTACTGCATACAATGAATTTAGTCACGATTGCTTGTTTTTTCAGCAGCCAAGGTTTCTAACCTGCAAATAATGTATGTGCAGTGCATCATGGGTTGTAGATTCAAAAAGTTTCAAAAGTTTGGGGTCAGTAAGATTTTTTGTTTTATGTTTTTAACCAGATATCTAATGTTTTAGGCTCACCAGGGCTGCATTTATTTGATTAAAATGCAGGAAAAACCATACAATTGTGAAATATAATTACAATATAGAAGAACTGTTTTGCATTTTAATATATTTTAAAATGTAATCTTTTCCATTAATGGCAAAGCT
The DNA here is from genome assembly GCF_001515605.1 of Sinocyclocheilus anshuiensis. Taxonomy (NCBI): domain Eukaryota; kingdom Metazoa; phylum Chordata; class Actinopteri; order Cypriniformes; family Cyprinidae; genus Sinocyclocheilus; species Sinocyclocheilus anshuiensis. The sequence goes on from NW_015536549.1 coordinate 1,231,054, forward strand.
GAATTTTCAGCAGCCATGACTCCAGTCTTCAGTGTCACATGATCCTTCAGAAATCATTCCGATATTTTTATTTCGTGCTCAAGAAACATTTCTTTCTGCTTAATATTTTTGTGGAAATTGTGATACATTCTTTGATTAATAGAAAGAACAGCATTTATTTAAAATAGAAATCTTTAATTAGAAAAAATTCAGTTATACTTTAAATCAATTTAACACATCCTTGCAGAATTAAAAAAATCTTACTGATCCTTATACAGTATAACACATATGAGAAAAAATGTGTAACAATTAAAAAGCATTTATTAGATATTTATTCAATATTTTCAGAATATTTCATTTATGGGTGACTATTTACAGGTCAATAATACAATATATTACACAAACTAGCATTTGCATGCGTACACTATAGTGATGATTATGTACATCTTTTTCCATGTGGTATTTTTAAAAATTATCAACACTGCTTTGACCAATGGGCTTCATGATATTTCTAATTGTACAAACATTACTACCTCATGTTCCTTCATAGAGCTGCAAATTTGTCTTGAAGGTGTAGTCCATCATCTCAGTCCTCTCTTATCCATCACTTCATGTGTCAAATGATTGAGCACATCCATACACCTCTCATGAAGTGTTCTCTCTGCCTCCAGCGGTATCTGTATTGCTTTGTGTGGATGATATGTTGGCCATTAGATAAATTCTACGTACCCTTCCTTCTTTTCTTGAAGATAAAACTGGTACCTGCCCATTTCATAAGTGTGGAGCACTGCACACCTCTGGAAAGTGCATATGGAACAAAGTAGCTCTCCATAGTCAAGTGCCATTTGTGCTCATGAATGGCTTCTGACTTGTAATCTGCATGTGATCTTTCGAAGCTCACATTCTGTTGGAGAACATCCTTTTTCAGATGCAGGTAATCTTTGACCTGACTTGACTCCACAGAGAGGTTCAGAGAGTCTAATATGTATATAAAGTGTCTGGTTTTTCAGAGTTCTGTGTGTTTGACTGGAGGCTCTAGTTTTCTGGACAGGGCCATAAGGATGAGTTTGAATTTGTCGTATCGCTCTGTCTGGTCCACAGCTGCCCCCCTGCTGCCCCATAGCAGACGCAACTGGAAATCAGTCCTCAAGATCTCCAACATGTCATCATTAGGTTGGAATCCTGGCGAGAGAGTCAAATATCATTTAAAGAATGATTGTTGGCAACGCTGTACAATAAGTTTCAATTTATTGTCATTTAATGCAATAGATGTTCATACTTTAGCTAATGTTAAATGAGAATATTTTAAATGTTAAAAATGTATTAGTATATAGAGATTAACCTCAGTTAATAAATGCTGAGCATTGTTCATTGTTAAAGATACCAAATTGTAAAATGTAACTTTCTTTCTTTCTTTCAGTACATATCACTGTAGTAGTTCTTTCATTGTGAGCCAGACATGACTAAAGGAATGATAACTTGTTCAGTAGGTGAATCATGATAACTGTTAGTAACTGCTCTAAAGGATTTCTTAGACTGTTGGAGAGTCTTTTTGAGTGATTCTTTTGAACCAGCTCGTTAGTTTGTGAATCAGACTACATTGGTCTCGCTGTGTGCTTGTTTTGGTAACCAGGCCTTTTAACTTCCTGAGGGAACCCATGATTTGAATGCAGATTTTCTTCTGGATTTTATGACTATGACCTGAACAGTTTTATTGCAAATCCAATGACGTATGAATTTTCTATCACCTAAATGTGTTTGGCTCACCAATTCCCTCAAGTTAAAGCACCATGTTACTCCTGAAATGACTGTTATAATGTCCTTGTCTTACCCTGGAGGATCCGCTGTGCGTTGCAGCTGTATGTGTCCGCATTGCGTGCAACAGCACGAGCTCCTTCCAAGTGCCGGAACATGATTTCACAGCCTTGGTCGTTGTTCTCCCAGGCGTCCATACCCTCAAAGGTGACCGCAGGCCTCTCCATCAAGGTGAGCAGCGGCATTAGCAGCGGAACACTGGCATTGCTCAGTGGGACTTCAGCTGGAAAGACAAGAACAAGGACTTAACTAAAGGTGACCTATGAAGGGCATTTTAAATATGTTCAGAAACTCACCACTTCTTTCATAAAGTCCTTTGTAGAATGGTTTCAAAGATTTCTCATAAATAATGGCAGTCTGTGTATATTTTCTTCGCAAACTAGTCCACGTATGATCCAGTCTGGTAATCTGTTTATACAACAAAGTTCACACACATTAAAGCATGTTTCCTACACTTGACCACACACTGAGGGGGAGAAAAGTCTCTAGCTCAAGTCAAGCGAAAGGGGCAGCTAGAAGGAGCTGCTGGGTACCTGAGGCATGTCCAGTGCTTTCATTATGGAGGAAAAGGCATAAAGATCTCCCATGGAGTCTTTCAGCTCCAGAGCGACCAGAATGATCCGGTTTAGTGTGGCTGCTCTCTCCTCCAGACTTCCTGTACACCCCAGGATATCCACAGCAACTCCAATCGCCATAGTGTTATGCCTGTTTAAAAAGAACCAGCCATGCATGTTAAATGTGTGGCCTACAAGACTCTGGATACGGCAAATTACTGTCTGTGAATGTTACTACAGGACTGTCGGCAAAAAAGCCTCTGTTTAGACTGTTTAGCATATGTAAGAGTTAATATTCTCTGAAAGAGTTGTCCGCCCTTATGAGTCATCATAAATCTGCTTAATAGATCATGTGTTGACAGCATCTGTTTACCTTTCCATGAGGTCCTGCCGCAGCTGTCTCCCATGAGGAAGGGTCACCAGCTCCAGCCCAGAGGTCACACCCATTTGACCTTTCACCTCCTCAGAAACATTTAATATCCTAGCAACCTGTAGCATGTACACAAAGCGTTTGCATCAAAGGAATTAACATCCAGAATAGAAAAGTATTGCACAGAAGCTAAGCTAAATTTGGGCTGTGGATGGATCGACTGTTTTTGTCGAAACCGAAAGCTATCCGATAAACAATCTGTGATGAATAAGCGGTGTATTATATCTTATAGAGACTATTTAGGATTTCCATGTAAATATTAGCTTTTGTAATGTGTGCACTACTGTTAAAATTGGAGTCTGTAATATATTTTTTAAGAAAGTCATACTTTTATTCAACCAAGATGCATTCATTGATCAAAAGTGACAGTAAAGATAATTATAATGTATATAATATAGTATAATGAACTTTCTATTGATCATGTAAATGTATCACATTTTCCACAGAAAAATATTCACACATTTTTTCACATATTTTAAAATAGAAAGCAGTTGTTTTAAATTGTAATATATCATAATATTGCTGTTTTTACTGTATTTTTGATCAAATTAATGCAGCCTTGGTGAGCATTGCAAGAAGAGACTTCTTTCAAAAACTTTTTTATATAATTATATAATATATAAAATATTATATAATATTTATATTTTTTATATAATATAAAAAGTTTGTATATAATTATATTTAATTAAGGCTTAAAATTACCTGTTAAATATTGCCATTTAAGCTACATAAACAGTAATAGTTGCCTTAAACAAATCCTAATTAGCTATTTGGAAGGTCCAGTTTAGTTAATCCATAAGGTCTCATGAACTATTACATTTAAATATACAGTTAATTTCTACAAATATAGCACCTTTTTAGCATTTCAAGTTGTAGAGATTTATATTAATGTATCAGCAACAAACACATTTACAATGAGTAATGGCATATTTATAAATTAACATGAACCTACATTAATAAATGCAGTTTCAAATTGTTTTTCAACGTTAGTTCATGATACCTAATGCATTAAAGGGGTCATATGATTTAATAAATTTTTCCTTTCTCTTTGGAGTGTTACAAGCTCTTGGTGCATATAGAAGAGCTGTAAAGTTGCAAAGACTAAAGTCTCAAATCCAAAGAGATATTCTTTATAAAAGTTAAGAGTCAGCCACACCTACCTAAAACGGCTCATTCTAACACGCCCCCACATCTACGTCACTATCTGGGAAGATTTGCATAATGCCGCCCAAATGTTCACGCAAATAAAGAAGGCGTAACTTTTATTCTCGCTGTAGTATTGTTGCCGCCGCCGCCATGTCGTGAAGGCGCTGTGTGCTTCGTTGTGAAAGTGAAACTACTTTGTTTGGTCTTCCAAAAGAGGACGATATCGCTTCGTCATGCCTGGAGCTGATCCGTGCTGGTCGCTGAGGAAATACTTCAACTTCACGCTGTCGATCGCCGGATCGGCTTTCACCGTGGACGAAGCGGAGTCCAGCCCAGGGTCGTCACATGTGGTTGCCGCAGGCATCACAATATGGTAAGGGACGTAACATTTCCGTCACACGCTTGAGGAATTTGGCCAACGCACTGGATAGCTGGCCAATCAGAGCACACCTCGCTTTTTCAGACCGAATCTGATTCTGATTCTGATGAGCTTTGTAAAAATCGACGCATTTCAGAAAGGCGGGGCATAGAGGAGAAACAATAATGTACAGTATGTGGAAAATAATGTGTTTTTTGAACCTTAAACCGCATAAACACATTTCATTACACCAAATACACAAAATAATGTTCTTTTTAACAGCATCATATGACCCCTTTAATGCCGATGAATTGAAAAGAATCAATATTAATATAACAAATTTAGAATTTATGTTGACTTCAGAGGCTTATAATTAATATTACCTGACAGTCTGCTTTCAGGATGTGTTTGGCGATGGTCTTTGGATCCTGACTGACGAACAGCTCTTTGGCTTTCTTCAGCACGGTCATCTCCAGTGGCTTGTTCTCCACTGGTAGAAGCCGGAAGTTGATGTCACCAGGTTTGAACGCTGATTCAGTTTCAAACACAGGTCTTTGGAAGCCTTTCTTGCAATCCCGTTCTTTATCCACATCCTCCTCACTGTCGTTGTTTAGGGCCTCGATGGCATTATGGTAGGAGCTACGGTCTAGTTTAACACTACTATCACTTCTCCTTAACTCCTCCTCAGTCTTTAGCCTCTCCACATAGCCGTTAGCCTGTGAGCTATTCATCTTTTCCCAGTCAGCAGGGCTGCATGGACTCAGTTCACAGTAGCTTAGTTCTGGACTGCCCGACTGCTGCTGTTGCTGGGATGAAGGTTGATGTTTATGAGGCTTTACTGGGGGGACAGATGGGGAGAGGGTCTTCAGGCCTGGGGTGCAGGATACTCTCATAGAGGGAACCTTGCTGGGTTTAGGGGGCGGTTTGGGACACAGCTGGCTGTCAGATCCACGAATGGCCTCGCCAGGATGGGTGTCAAAGGCCATTCTGCGTGACACTGTGGGGCTCAGAGCTGGCTCGCTTCCTGTGCGGAAAACTGGGGATTTGGGGCACGGCTGGTGCTCCATATGCTGAACCTGAGCCTGGGGCCTACAGCCTGAAAGCAAAGGCGTACGTTCATATGCATGATATCAGCTATTTATTCATTAAAGTAGACAGGATGTTGTAGATGGACATGGTAAAAAAGGAAGTTAAATTCAAAGCTGCAAAGTTTTCTTTTGGCATTCTGCACGGCAAAGCAGATTCAGCACTCTGCTTTCTGAAATGGACAGCAGAGCTGCATTTTTTGCATAACCATATTTATTCCACTGACACAGGCATAAATTATCTCCAGCCCCACTTTCATTCTTCTCCACAGAGCCTCTTCAACAAAACATTTTATTTTGCATTTCAATCCCGCGTCTCATTTCACACATTTAACGTTCAGTAACCCAAAGTGAATTTCAAAGGCGGAAATGTTAGCTTCACTTTCTCTTTGACACAAAGTGAATGACTGGTTTTCAGGGCTGTCAGACTTGTTATCACTGAAGGGTTGGAGGCGTGACGGGGTATCGATGAGGATGAGAGCTGACAGGCACTCACCGATAGGGAGAAAGCTCTCCGACTGATGGGTCTTCAGTGGCCGCCTCCTCTCCTGAATGTGGTTTAGACATGCTGGTTGACTCCCACACTTATCTTTGTTGCTGTGAAGGAGAAAGACAGCTCACTTCATTTGTTCTCTAAAAGTCTTTTGGACTATGACATGAAGTTTACACCACTTTTAACTGAGTTCATTTCAAAGATCCTGCTGCATGGCATGAATTTTTAAAAGTACAAATTCAGTGCAGTCTCTCAATTAATGTTAGGCAACCTGCACAGTTATTTTAATACCATTTTTAAATTGCTAAGTTAATAAGCTATTTTGACACATTGTTTTGAAAAGTTAGACTCCCATGTGCTGAATCTGCACAAATAAGTAGAACTTTCACTTCATTTATGCTTATTGATGCTAAAAAACTATTTATATTAACGTGGAGCTGTCACATCGTAGGACTGAATAATTGAACATGTAAATAGTTCCACATAAATAATACAAATTTAATCAATATTACAAAAGTAATGCCTGCTATTTTCCTAATTTACAAGCTTGAAAAATGCCTTGTTTACGTCCTGTCGGGTCTTTATGAGCAAACCTGTCAAGGATTTCCAAGAGATGGAGTTTCTGAATTACACTACAAGTCCCAATAAGTATTGACAAAATTATATAGGTTTTATTGTAAAGGTTTGAGGTTAATATGTAAATTCATGACTTGTCTCTTTTCAAAGTAGACCCCAATTATATAATGCCAGTTTAATTAAATTGTATTACAAGTATTGCTTATTTTAATGCTTCTTTTCTATTTCTAGTTCAAGATGGACAGTCAAACCACAGATAAGTTTCCTTTTACTTGAAATAGCTCAACTGAATCACGTGAGCTAAATCTCTGTGATTTACTTTCTAGCCAAGTGTTGAAAATATGAAAGGAATTAATTATTGGCCTCTCTTTTTTTGGGGACAGGTAAATTACATGCATTACAAATTACATGGGGGGAAAAAAAAGCCTAAATACAGATTATGAAAAAGCCACATTATACAAACTGTTTTAAAACTAGAATTTTTAATTATTAATTTATCAATCCTTTAACGGGTAAAATAATTAATCTCTCTTATTTTCTCAAATATATGATTAAAAAGAATTCCAGAATATTACTTCTTGGCGGTAAAGTGTGGCAATGCATAATAGTGTCAAGTGCCTTAGGATAGTCTTTCTCTCACCTGAGGAGGTTCCCACGGCTGAGGGTGTGATCCTGGGTGTGTCCGTTCATGATATTCAGACTTAACCGTTTGGAAGTCAGGCTCTTTCTCTCGGAGTATCCCGCCTCTACACGTATAGATCCAACTCCGTATTTCTCCTCCAGGCATCTCAGAGGCAGAGCTCTGTTGATTGGCTGAAAGATAATCGCTCCGACAACCTCAGATACCGGCTCACGGTTGCCTACGTAGTATCGCACCAACGCAGGGACGCTGTCAAATCCCTCCTTCTCAAACAGGTACTGAACACGTGAGTAGGCCTCGTTCATGGCTACTACCCGTTTGTTGATTTTGAAGTGTTGAGGGGTGTTCTTCCACTGGCAGGTCAGAACGTAGTTTCCCGGGCTGGACAGCGAGTCTCGGATCAGAAAGTCTCCATCTCTCTGAATTTTTATGTGTTTCCTTTGTTTTTAATATATCATCATGTCTTTAGTTTTTATTTTATATGAGAAGATTAGATTAAAGTAAGTTTACATGTCATTTTTTCATATTACTTCTTACTAGGTGCTCATGAAAAGATCAAACACTAATAAATCTGTTAGCATGTGTGTTTGGTGCAGTGGGGCGGCAGTGGCACCAGGAAAAGAGTCATTACGTGTGATTAGAATTGAGTGTTTATGGCTGGGGTTTTTTTATGACGTTGTGCTAAACAGCTATTCTCAGGCTTTCTTATGGTATAAAACAGCAGCTAAAAAGCTTAGAGTTCACTATACAGCAATGCTCAGATAGTTACGGCAATGCTATGTGTTTGTCCAAATATGCATCTTTCCACAGGTTGCTGCCTGCCTTGTCATCTATTATTAAGTATTCATCTTTTTTTCCACAGTGACAAATAAAATACATTTACAGGAAACACTTTTGAAATCAAGCACAGGTCATTTCACACCGCTGGTCATAAAGAGATGCATGTCAAATCGGTAAGTGCTTGTCTTTCCTCTTCCCTTGTCTGTAGTTTGTTTGATTAACTTGAGCCGAGCAGGTCAGACTCGTCCAGCTGAAAGACTCATGGGTAAACACAAGCTGTAGTGCAGCACACTTGCTGTCAGGGGTTTTGTGATAACCACAGGGTGTGTAGTGATCCAAGGACCACTCCAATGAATCAGACGCACTGCTGATTCCTCTTAACAGTGCTGATGGATAATATAGTGTAATTGTAGAGAATGAATCCCCACAAAAATGCTTTATTTAAGGGCACCTTTTTATTCATTGTGTTAGCTGTAGGAGTTTGTCTTACTCATGAACCCGATGAACTATATTCTAAGGTCATTCATAAGTTGTGTTGAGCCATGATGAATAGGTTTATTCCATTGTGACTGGTATATATGTGGTGTAAGCAGCAGCCTGACTCTGGATGTTGGTAGCTCTGATCATATGATGCCTTTAAATAAATACACCTCGGGTCAAATAGCAGTCATGCTTCATCACTATATTAACCACTCTTGCTCTGCTACAATTGTTGATGGATGAGTTGTCAGTTTCAGGGGCATATCTTGCAAAAAGGCATGGGAAAGAGGAGCCAGGGTACACGGTTTTCATAAGAGCGGATCTGTAGCTGTCAGCACTGATGTTTGACATGATGAGAAACTGTTGACGGCTGTTTTTGAATAAAGCTCGGTGTTAATGAACCACCCAGAATATTCTGAGGTCTTGCGGAGCGGACTACATTCTAGCATTCAGTTCGGACTCCACATTTAGTGTTTCGTTTCAGTGAAATGTTTTTTTTCCTTGATCATGGATGAAGTCTGGGTGTGAAAGTGGTTTTTCTTGTTCTGGACAGGTTTGGCGCCTGTAAACCAGTTCAGAACAAGCGTTGATCAACCATTAAATAGGCTCTTAAATACACCATAGCCCTTCCATGTTGCCAAACAAATACTTGCCACTTCTATATGCTTATTGTTTTTTCTTATTTCTACCATCTAATCATCAATATGCACTTTAAAATAGCCAAGCAAGTAAAATTGCATATAAAAGTGAAAGGAACGTTTTAGAACACTAGACACTGTATTTATAGGTTATTATTTAGTTCAACATGCCTATTTATAAATGTAATGTTAGTAAAATATATAATCATTTTTTACCTTTGTTTTTGAAGTATTAGCATGGTTTTTGGACACTGTAGCTTGTTATGAATCATGATAATACAATAGTATTCTCTGAAGTAACTTGCATATGGTATCAGAGAACCGTGATACTGATCTCATACATCATGATACTTCCATGGTACTTTTTTGTATATTTAAGAAGTTAGACATAAGAACATCTAATATCCTCAGTGTTTTTTCTTCCCTTAATCAAGCATTACTGGCTCTAGCTGAAGCAAATATGGCCACATGTCTTTAATTCATTATCTTTGTCTACAAAGAAAGTGAATGTTTGAGTGCTAGATACAGGCATGACTTCATTGTCACTTAAGGAGAGAACAGCTATGCTTTGACAGCAGAAAGATCTCTACTCTCTGGCAGATTCAACTTTTGAACAATACTGCAGACACATATATTAAATCACGGAAACCACAGAAAGCCTCTATAATCCAAACATTATCCCATAATGATCACCCACCCCTCTCCCTCTTTATATGCCCAGTAAAGTTGTACCTGTCTAGGGATGGCTCCATGATACCAGGCATGGCTCCGTGGTTCCTCACTGCTCAGTTTCAGTTCTTCTTCTAGTTCTCGACGAAGCTTTTCCGGTGGTCCATCCATGATGTACTTGTCCCTTGAAAACTGCACATAGATGGGCACAGAAGAGTATGTTAGAGCCATGGTGGCCCTAGATAGTATGTTAGTCCCTATGATTGAAGTATATTTGTATCAGTCTTTTATTAGTCTCCTCTCTTTTTCTATTGCCCTCCCTTCTTTTTGCTCTGTGACTCAGTATCTGACTGGCTGATGGATCCCGTGCTTCCTGTGCTGATCTGTTTACTGTGACGCATAAGTCCCTCCTTCTTCCTGTCTGTCTCCGCCTCCGTAAGCCACAGGGCATGCCATACCTTTACCTGCACACACGCCCCACTGCTCTGAATCAGCATGTGGATTTCACAATTGAGGAATTTCAATTTTTGAGGAACAGTTCTTTTCAATAAGCTGCTTAAAAGAAATACACTCATTAGTTATTTTCTATGAAACATGAGCTTTGCTTAGTTTGTACTACAGTTTTTCTCAATTGCTTTGGCACATTTTTCGAAACAATCTTAACATTCTCTAAACTGTGAGTGCAAATGTCACAACTGTTTGCTGGAACTTCAGAACTTTATTGCATGTCTGCAAAATGTAGTTACTCACCCAAAACATTTCATTCATGCTTCAAAACCATTCGAGAATTGAGCCAAAGCAATTGAGAAAAACTGTAATACCATAAATCTAATTTGTAAGATACTTAGCAAAGTATGTTATATTTCCTGACTAGGTTGTGTTTCATTCATAAGCTTGCTTTCAGTGCCTCAATAACATAACTCAGTCATGTGAGCAGATTGTCAGTGAAATAGATTTTCAAAAAACAAAAGCACTTTATACTTTCATGTGTTTCATCATTGATCCCTTTCCAACAATTGCAATATAGACTGAACATGCAATTTTAATACTCACAGTATCCTCCATGTCTTACAAACAGCACATGCCATTGTTGTTTGCAAACAAAGTAGGAGTTGTATTAATGCTCATCTGTGACCAAATTAATCTGGCTATGTTTGGAATGTATACTAATGTACTGTACATCTAATGTGTCATGAATGACAAAAGCTTTATTAATAAATTAATAAAACTGTAATAAAAAAGTACAGTCTTATATGTCACAATAGGAAAGAAAAGACGATTTCAACTTACGTTTTTTGTCGACTTTAAATAAATGCTGTTCTTTGGAACTTTCTGTTCATCAAAGAATCTGGAAAAAAATTCTTAATAATTTAGTACAAAAAGTATTCAATTCAATTCATGTTTATTTGTATAGTGCTTTTCACGATACAAATCGTTGCAAAGCAACTTTACAGCAAATTAAGTTTCTACACTATTTAGTGGTAGCTTATCAGTGGTGACTGTCAATTAATGTACATATGGCAGAAATGTACGGAAAAATCAATTAAAGACGTAATCAAACAGACGATGAACACTATTAACAGCAATTATTATATGATGCAATCAAACTTATAATTTTGTGGGTAATTAAAAAATTATAATTTTCTACAAAATATTAAGCAGCACAACTGTTTTCAACATAAGCAACAACTCAGCTTAAATCCATTATTTTAAATTTAAATGAATAATAGTTAACTATATTACTTTTTTATCAAATAAATGTATCCTTAGTGAGCATAAGAAGACTTATTTCAAAAACATTTAAAAATCTCAAAGATGCCAAACTTTTAAACCTTTCAACCTGTCCTTCTCAACCATAGTATTTGACTAAATAATGTTATTGTGATTATTATTAATATTTCTATGAGGCTGTTTTTTAAGAGGGTTTAAGCACTTTGTGGTGTTCCTAACAACTCTTTAAACATGGTAATAATAATATTACTATCATGGTTTATTGCTTTATCAACCATGAAAGGATGGATTGCATGCTGTGCTTGTGTTACAACCAGGGCAAAAAAGAGGCCGTTCCATATTTTAGATAGGGGATTTCAAGCATATTTGTGTGTTGCCTTCTTTTTAAGTGCTTGGAATGCCAGCTATGTGTGGTACCCAACCTCAAAGACCTAAAGTGGTACCTTTGTGCTCTAGCTGGTAGTTGTGTGAAGTGGGTACTCAAGCACGGCACTGCAGCATAACCCCCAGCTAAATCTGTGCGTGAGGGGAAAATTCCCAGCAGGACTCCTCGTTTCAACTTTGTAGTTGTGGTCTATTGAGTAATATGTCAAATAAAACAGACGTAAGGACAAAGGTAATTGGAATTGATGAGTGACTGTCTGTCTGTGTGTGCGTGCTGCTCAGTAGTGGAAACTTCAACTAACCCTAATCCACTCTTGTATTAATGGGCAGTGTTTATAATATTTTAAATGTATAAATAAGATATTTCTCAAAGCACACATTATTGTGTAAAACCATCTAAAGTACAATACAAATCTGTGTAGCATGTGAAAGTCATTTTAATTATGTAAAAACTCATTATACATTTCATGTTTTTTCCTGGACTGACAGTAGCACATGAGCTACATCAGTTTTCTGTGATGTTGAGAAGATGCTTAGCTGTCTCTTTTGCTCTCTCTCTTATGTCCAGTGACCCACAGCCCAAGCAGTGTCTGTCAAGCATGTCTGGCAGTTATTAGGATGTTACTGACCACAATCTGTCACTGTGGTCCACCACAAACCACTGCACACAGGCCTGGCAATGCTGGACATCTTTAAATCTGACAAAGATCTTGTATGATATTTTGAGAGAGGACAAAATACATGAACAAAAAACAAACATCATATAATAGCAATAAGTTTGGATTTTACACTTAATGTTTGAAATGCAGGGTTTAAAATAGCCTTTTATAAATAGCCATATTCTAATTATGTTCTTATTTTTCAGTTATGTGAACTATGTGAACAGATACATTAGTATTCATTTATTTATGAATAATTTCAACATGTTTTAAAGGGTTAGTTCACCCAAAAATGAAAATTAGCTTGTGTTTTAATTACCCTCAAAGCATCCTAGGTGTATATGACTTTCTTCTTTCAGACGAATCCAGTCGGAGTTATATTAAAAATTGTCCTGGCTATTCCAAGCTCTATCGTTGCAGTCAGCAGGTGTTGCAGTTGAACAGTCCACAAGTCGTCAAATAAAGCGCGTGCATTCATAATAAAACGTGCCACAGACGGCTCCGGGGGGTGAATAAAGGCCCCCTGTAGCGAATCCATGAGTTTTTGTAAGAAAAATATCCATATTTCAAACGTAATAAACACTTTTCTCTCACTTCCGCTGACTGTCATACACTGAAGCAGTTCCGGCAGATGACGCATCACGTCGGCGTTGCGTGATTAGTGACGAATGTGGAGAGAGAACAAAACAAAACGCCGGTCATGAATTAGAAGTACAAACCAAAGATTTGCAAAGAAAAATGTCTGAGGATTTCGATATAAACCAAGAGGAGACTGGTTTTCCTTTGCTAAAGTATGGAAACTTCTATGCTTCCTTTGCTCCTATTAAACAAACTCGCGAGACTAGCATATCTCAGAGGCGCGTGTGCTGCGCATACGTCATATGCCTTTCGCCGGAAGGGATCCGCGTATGACAGATAACGGAAGTGAGAGAAAAGTGTTTATTACGTTTGAAATATGGATATTTCATATACACCTAGGATGCTTCGAGGGTGAGTATAACACAAGCTAATTTTCATTTTTGGGTGAACTAACCCTTTAAGGGTGTTGTTAGGCACAATGTAAAGCAAAATACTTAAAAATAACAAGGCACTCTGTAAATAAATTCATAAATTATTTAAAATTGTTTAATAAATAAAGTATTTACTTACTAACTTACTTACATATTTATTTTATGAGGGTTTTAAACACTTTGCTTTACTCCGATGACATCTACGGTAATATTGCTTTCTAGAACATTTGACCCTAAGTGGATAACAAACAGTTGATTGCTGGGAGAGATATAAATTTTGCCATAAGATCTCTTAATTCTAGCCTCTGGGTAACTGATGTTGGGAAAGCATCACACACACATGGAAGAGTCTTATCACTTCCTTTTTTGAGCAGCTAGTGGATAATCCTGGCCAATTTATCCTCATGTCAACTCTCTGTCACTGATCCATTCAACAGCTTTAAAAGCACAAAATGTTTTCAGAGGACTCAGCCTGAAGGGCACTTTTGAGATGGTCGGGTATTATGATTACTTGAAAGGCTGTAACAAAGCCACCGAATTAAAGAGTGGTGCATTTCTTTGAAAGCAAACTATAAAAGCAATTCTGGGCTTATTAAACTGAATTTATTCAAGTCATGCCACGCAACAGAAAGTTTTTCCCTTTATATGGAGAAGCTTCTAAGATCCTTACTATGTATAGAGACTGACAAACCCAGGCCACAGTGAAGACTGAAATACACTCTGATGCCTCTGGTATTGTAGTGAGGGACAGGCGTTACACCCTCTCCATTTATACAACAGCGAGCCAAGCCAACACCCCGCAAGCCACAAATTACAGTGACCAGACGACACATACTTTTACCCTGGCTGGGAAAATCATCCCAAAGCACTTGTTTGTGCTCAGTGTCTTCAACTGTATTACTCAATACAGTGACTAAAACAACCAACCAAAATAGAACTTTTAGTAAAAACATATGAGCATGAGACTTTATTCTGTTTGTGCTGAATGCAAATATTTTTTGGACCTGCTGTTCACATTTTAGGTTTTATGACTGCTTATCTGGCACGGCCGTTGCATTCATTCTGCGCTATGACATCGTGGATCCATTTAGAGGTGCACAGAGGCCGTAAATGTTTAAAAATAGCCAAAGCTCAATATCTCAAGCAGCTCGATAGCACCATGACGAATAATCCCTCCATCAAGGAGCAGTGTATACATATTTGTACATCAAATCAATCACCTCTACTTTTAGTTGTAGCCATTTATATATTGCCATTTTTATCTTCACACATCTGAGGGGCTGATTGCTAGGGGCCGATTCTTTTTAAATAGTGGCATGCTTTTTAAATGTGAATTATAAAGAAGCATTTGGATGTATTGAATTAAGGTTCAAGGGCCTCATTGGGTAAGTGCAGAGCACAGGTTAGCTATCAACAGGACAATGGGCCACATAATGACAATATACGAGACACTTTACAGTATTAATAATAGTAATTTTTTGTAGTAGATTGTGAGACATCACAAGCATGGCTGAGTGACTAAGCACATATTAGATCATATTGGCACACGTCAGAACTGACTATTCTCATGGCAAAGATGATGTGCTCAAAGGCTGAATTTGATCTGGAAAGCCGCTTTTGGATAA
The DNA here is from genome assembly GCF_001515605.1 of Sinocyclocheilus anshuiensis. Classification (NCBI taxonomy): domain Eukaryota; kingdom Metazoa; phylum Chordata; class Actinopteri; order Cypriniformes; family Cyprinidae; genus Sinocyclocheilus; species Sinocyclocheilus anshuiensis. The sequence goes on from NW_015536549.1 coordinate 1,246,106, forward strand.
TGATTATGGATGAGATGACATTCCCCTGTTGATTCTTGAACGTCTAATCCTCTTTAGTTTATTCCACAAGTGGCCGTTCAGCAGTTAGTGAGCTTAAAAATCCATGTTTGATTGGGAAATTATGCAGATTATGGCAAAGTGCACGACTGAAGATGGAAATCATGTACACAAGTTTGTATGAGATTGATTTCGTCGTCGTTGTAATGGTAACCAGCAGGACAACTAATCTTTAATGTTGCAGCTTGTTGAGAGCTAATTATTTTCTAAGTGATCTGACTTACAATAGCTGGATGATAAAAGAGGAAAATATTACGCCGACTTACTGGACCTTAGTAAAAGAGGTGTCTTAGTCATACCTAGATACCAGAACATCAAAGAGACAAGCACCCAATCAGAACATCCTAGCAACCGTATAGCGATGTGCTAAAATGACTCTGAAGACTATCCTCACATTGTGGTGGCGACTTTGCATGGATAAGCATCAATCACATTAACATATAAAATGTAAAAATCTTGTTATTTCCTGCTGCTTCCTGTGGAGGCTTGAAGGATGGAGACCCCCTGTCTCAACCTTGTAGGTTGAGATTCCCAAGGGGTTCGGCGGGTCATTAGCAGCCTCTCATGTGCAGGACAAATGACCAGGGCCGCGTTTCCCGATAACGGTGTCTCTTAGCGCGCTACGAAGACTCTAAAGGTACATCTTAACTAGGAGTATACCTTTCCTAGGTGAGTTCCCCGAACTATACCTTAGGATGTGGCTTAAGGTAAACCTTCCTATGTGCGACATTAGCAGGTGCTGTCCATGACGGTGGTGCTGAATAGGTTGATATCGATGGCTCAAGAATCGATTGTTCACTATATACAGGAGCTCCTTCACTGCATTATAGAGCGGGTAAAGTATTGAGAAAGCGATGTTCATTATAAAGAAGCACTTTAGAAATATTAGAAATTGCATTTATCGGGGCTCACTGCATTTATAAAATAATCCAAATTGCAAACTAAATGCAACCTTGGATATCACATATATATACAGGTATGTGTGTATGTATGCATGTATAATTTTGCAAGTGTGCGAACCTGAAACCTCACGGCCAAAAGTATTCTGCCTTAACCAGCTACATTAACTGGCTGTTTGGCTTCGCTTGCTTTTGAAAGGGTCATATATATTATCATGTTCATATATATTATGAAGGCCTGGTCGAGCGCTGATGGGTTGGCGATGGGGATAAGTGTCCTGTCCACAAGGCCAATTACTCACGGGACACCCGCAATGGCATGGAAGCCTTGATGTGCCTCCATCACTTCGTGCCTGATGAAAGGCATATGTATATAATCGGTGGCGTGACGAAGCAGGATGTTTGTGACTGAGTGAACGCACCGCCACACCGAGGTCTTACTCGGCCCATATCCATCCCCAACCACCTTCAGAAAACTCCCCACAGCATAAAAACGGAGAGCCAGGGCTTTAGGGGGTAGCTCCGTCGAGTTTGTCCCAACAAAGTACCAACAAGATGTAAAAACTGCTGAATTTGCTCCCGTGGCAGGCGACATTTTTGTACAATTGTATCTTTTGACATGGTAGCTATTCTCACACTATTATGAAATAGTGCACATACACTAACTGGCTCCGCGGATGCAGCCGTCTTTGATTTAGGACAACTATTCGCTGTTGTGCTGCCATAGTTTGACCAAACTCCCCATCACATTCATTCCCTTTAAATAGACTCCTAATTATGTGCTGCCTAATATTTTACCAGCCGATGTGCCTTTGTATAATGGAAAAACTAACAACCATCAGTATAATGACAGTTTTATTCTTTGCATAAAAACACTTCAATTAATTGATATATATATTTGTTTATTTTTTCTAATTTCTTTGTATTTTTATAAATGTGTAATTTTAAATGATGTATTCAGTTATGTCATAAAATGTCAATACTTTGACATATTGACTTTTCCCTCCATTCTTACTGTATAATAATCTTGTTAAAATCTTATCATACATTGTGTGGATTGAGAAGGCATCTAAGTTTCAGAAAAAAAGCTAGATTCTCACAAACCCCTCTGTCTCTCTCTCTCTCTCTTGGTCTCTCTCTCATTTAATCACATTCTCTCCATTTCAATCTATGATCCCCCAGCCCCTTCATTCCATTCCAGTTCTGTCCCAATCAGCGTGGCCCAGCCATGGCTTTGTAAGGAGGACAGAAGGGGAGATTAGGGCCTGGGGCAGCTGTGCTGGATCACTTTGAGCATGGCCTCTTTTTACTGTTTCCTCAAGCGTGCTCAATTTGTTGTACAGCAAAGGAGAGAAAAAGGGGAAAAGATGGAAAAGTAGGGGACACGCTTGTCCTGGGGACTCAAAATTGCTGGAAGCCATCCTGTTGGAAAGGAAAGCCTAGAGAATGCCTTGAAGTCCTATGGGTTACTTGATGAAGAATTAGAGAAGATAAAACTGGCAAAAATAAAGCTATTATTTATAAAGCTACATAAATACAAATCTCAACTTTTTTGTTGTTGTTGTGCTGACATTATACGGCATTTCTTCTTGAACACTGTTGAAATGCAGACAACAAAATATTTTGAAAGTCAAAATTATTGTTCATTTTCATGATCCGATTGTGAATGATTCAGTGCACATTATTGCAAGGAAAAATTAAATGTAATTTTTCATCAAAATGTAATCGCGTCCTCTGACTCTGAAATGTCTTTCCTTTTCAGCTTCAAACACAGGTGTCGGCAGTGTTTCAGGAGGGTATTTGTCCTCCACAGCTGACTGCTCTCATTCAGTTTTGGCTCTGTTCTGGTATGTAATGCCCGAATTTCAGTTCAGGAGTTGTTGCTTGGTCACTCTGCCAGTTGCTGAACACATGAAGTGCTTTCCGGAATTATTTTTTTATCCCCTGATCCAAAAGCATATTCTTTTATCAAAGACAGGAGGTAAAACCTTTGGTGTTGACTGAAGGGACTGTGCCAAGCTGTGTCAGCACCTCTCTAGCATCCTGTCAATCAGACAGACTTCCTGCTGTCCCACTGCTCTGCTGAGCTTTTATTTCTGCCATAGCCATGACACTTTTGCTGTGTTACACTGTCAGTGTGTGGGGGAGCCTCTGCTGCATGTTCAGTGTGTGTATGCATGTAGAAAGTGTTAGAGAAAAGGAGACATGTTTCCTTTCAGTTAATTTCAGTGAATTTTTGGGGTGTTTAAAAATGATTCACTGATTTGTTTTAGTCATCATACATAAGATCCAGACTTTCACATAAGATCCGGACTTTAACACAAGGTCCATTCTCGCATTCAAAAACAGCTAGACAGAACCAAGAATGAAACCAGATGCAGGGATCTCAAGACTCGGTTTGGAGCTAGACTGCTTTTAACTTGACGGCATTTGTGGTGACACACTCAAAAAACACATGCCATAAAGTGTTAGTCCCAAACACAGAAGAACCGGCTCAGAAAAACGATTTATTCGACATGCATTAGATTCCATGTCTGACAGGTGTTAATATAAGTCTCTGCTAAACGAGTAAGCCTGTTTATTTACGGCAGGCTTGTCACACTTTGAGTTTCAAGCCTCTACAGTGTGGAAGACATTCACAACTGTACTGTACAGTGCACATCACCCTCCTTCCCACAGCTGCCCCTCACACTGACCAAAATAAAGCCCTCAAGTTGTTTTCACCACTGAGAAGTTTACTTAGAAGTCGCTCAGGGAAACACGTATTAACGATAAGGTACAACTTAAGGTATAACTTACGAATGACGTAGCGTTAAGAAGGTTTCGGGAAACGCAGCCCTGGTCTGGTCTTTGGTGTTGGGACACACCCTTCCTGAACCAGAGTAAACAAAGAGGGCCATCAGAGTGTCCCATCAGCTTCCTTGGACCCAGGACCTTTTCCTCTCTTATCTCACCCCCATCACATTGTCCATTTAGATGGTCCCTGGGGTGTCTGTCATCGTCATGTATTCCTGGACAGGGCAGGATAAATCTTAGCTGAAAGAAAGAGACCATCTGAGTCTGGGGATGGGACAGATGCTCATGAAAGATTTATGGTCCTTTTAAATTGATTTAAAATACTAATTTTTTTGGTGCAATTTAGGGATGAGAATCAGCATGAACTTGTTTTGCTAAACGAGTAAGCCTGTTTATTTACGGCAGGCTTGTCACACTTTGAGTTTCAAGCCTCTACAGTGTGGAAGACATTCACAACTGTACTGTACAGTGCACATCACCCTCCTTCCCACAGCTGCCCCTCACACTGACCAAAATAAAGCCCTCAAGTTGTTTTCACCACTGAGAAGTTTACTTAGAAGTCGCTCGCTTGCAGATGAAACCTTCTATGACTGAAGCCGTTCTGTGAGAAACTTCCTTTCAGAAAAAAGAATCTATACAAGAAGCACCAAAACTGCCCTCTCTGTCCTTCGAACTCCAATTGACCCCTAACACCATCGCAAAGACTGGAAGTCTCCATGACAGCCTAGCGCTATTTTTAGAAACAAGCCCAAAAATGTGGACCAGACCCGAATGTTTTCAACAGACGTTCAAACCCTGAGAGCAAGGATCCGATGAGTTGGCTGGCCAGACGTGAGAAATAACAAACATGCTGCTATTTCTGGCCAATTCAGCCTTAGAATTCGAAAATATAGACTGTTCTGATAAACAAGCCAGGAATCTGTCATCAGTGTTGGTGCAATTTGCATTTATGCATTTATCCGAAGCAACTTGCATTGCATTCAAGCTATACATCTTTTCAGTGCATGCACTCCCTGGGAAATGAACCCATGACCTTGGCGTTGCTAGTGCCGTGCTTTACTGTTTGAACTACAGGAATACTGCTATTAAAAGCAAGACTGTTGAATGAATTTGCTAATATTTCCTAATATGCTCTGCTTTATTGTGTTTTTGATGGACCATAGATCAGTAGTTCATGCGCTATCAGAAAGAAAGAACGAACTGATTAGCCACACCTGTGGAGACTCACAGAAATACTTCAATCCACTCAATAAACTCAGAAATTTGAATGCATTTCAGTCTATTGGCCAAAACCCCCTGTAGACTGTGTAGTGGTTTTATTCCCACATCGGCTCCATATAAAACTGTAACAGCCTCACGCAGGGTAACCAATTTTATATCGCCCCATAAATTCACTCAACCCAACCTGAACAGCTCTCTGTCTTTATCACATGACACATTAGATGAGTGAACAAAACTACACGTGTTCACACTTACGATCCATTTGCAAGCCACAGAGATAAAAGATTTCAATCAATACGGTTTAAATGGTTTTGAAGACAACAAGAAGGAGGGTGTGCAGCTAAACAATTACAAGTGAATGGGAAGAAACACACAAACACACTTGTAAGTGAGTGTGTGCCTGACGCCTTCACTTACTATAATGAAACAAAGCCATTTATCTAAAGAGCCCAGACCAAAGACTGCCACAATAAAACTACACATGGACCTGCTTTTTATGGCACCTCTCTGTTAATCTTTTCTTTTCCGCTACATTTTTGTTGTTGAAAAAAATAATTTATCTTACATTTCTCTGCTTTTTAAATCAATCTTTCTGTGCTACAGATCTATTTATTTATAGTATTTTACCTTTTATATTTAAATATTTAAATTTTACTAACATAAATTGTTACATAATTATAATACATAATTAGGAGTAAAATATTGTATATAGAAATATAATAAATATTACATGTAAATTAGATGCTACTAAAACCGCATTAATTTATACAGATGTAATTTTAACAAGCTTTCACTCACCTTGGCTCCAATAACGGAGCTCTTCTGATAGAAACAGCACAAAGCTGCCGTGATGGTCCTTAAAATATTGCATCTCTCCGACATCTCTTTTGTTTCTGTGGCGCTCATCAGTGGAAATACTCATACATGCTTTAATCTCCAAAACTCACAGCTTTATACCTCCCGTGGCAAGAGCATTTTATCTGTCCAGCGACTGTCTGTAAACTCTCTCAGCGCGAGCGTGCATGAGCGAGTGCGTGTGTTTATGCGCTCAGCAGTGCATATGCTGCTCCATGCTGTTGCTCTCACCCCCGGCCAGCCCATGTAAGGAGCCGTACTAAACTCCATGTGATATGACTTTCTAGCCAATCAGAGTGCCACATAGCCAGCCTCTAAACCAACCCCCCTTTCCTCAAAACCTCTAGCAGCCTGTCAGAATATAGATGAGGAGGGAACAGTATAGATTAGGGCTTCACATTTCTTAAATTCTTGCATTTTCTATTAGAAATCCCAAATTTCAAAGCAATTATCTTTAATTATATGCTAATTAGTGGTTGAGCGAAGATTATATTTAGCCATTTTGAGATTTTCAGTCACTAACTGGCCAATTAACAGAAGCTAGTGAAGCTAGTAAATTGAGTTCTGAGATATATAGCTGCATTTCACTGGCCGATTAAAAATCCATATCGACGGACTGACCAATAATGCTAATATAATGAATCATATATAATTTCTAAGTGCAATCTGCAGACTTTTCCTGATTTTATGCACTGATTTTGGGAGAAGATTTGTGATTTAAGCATGGTAAAATGTATTAAATTGAGTGGAAGTACTACATTGTTATTTGTAGCTAAATGCAGAATCAAAATAGCCAAAACACTATATTTAACAAACAAATAGTGATTTTTACAGAAATTTGCAGCATTGCATATGCTTAGATTCCATGTGGGCCTGGTTATCAGTGTTTAAAATTATGAAAATTATCACTTTATACCAAAACAGAGTAAAGAACAAAGTTGACACACATTGCAAGTAAACAAGAACATGCTGAGAGACAATCTGTTATCAAGCAGTTCAGTGACATGAAAAAACATTGCTTCTCGCTAATGACGTTTGAAATTAATCTTTCCAGACAAGAGAGAGCATTTCCTGTGGAGGACTTTCAGGAGCAGTTTTCCAGGCAGATGAGGAGAGTGGTGATCCTGTGTGACAGGTCTGCACTGAGGGACCAGGACCGTGTCTTTTAGTATCATCACAACATCACTCTAAAATCCAGTGGGGTTTCAGTAACAGCAGGGGGTTAATATAAAAAAGCATTCCCCCAGCAGGCAGGGCTCTCTGTCCCAGCTGGGACTATCCTGACCCTGAGAAGAGAGCCCGGTTGAGCCTGAAGGGTCCCAGACGGCCAAATTCACTCATTTTTCCCACTGGGGGTTAAATAACAAGACTACTCTGTCTCTTAGTCACATGCAAAACAGCACTTTTGTTATTGCGACTAGTTGACCACCTAGAGGGGCTTTTGTTGAGGAGCTAATGGGAGTTTTCTCTTGATTAGCCTATTTGTTAACAGCATTACGAGTTCTGTCATTTTCAGGGAAAGGAACCCCCCACCCTATAGAAAAAGCTCAGGGAGTAAAAGAGGCATTAAGTTTAGAAGACAGAAGAGAATTCATGTTTTCCAGACCATTTCACCGGACTGAATAAGAGCTCACAGTGTTTGTGAGGTGAGTCTGTGTTATTTGCACCATTTAATAATGTGTGGCTATTTAGTGAAAGGACCTTTCAAAAATGATTTCATAATATCAACATTTTTGTGGGGTCTGCACACAAAAGTCCACTAGTGCAAAAGCTTCTTTGCATTTTTTCTGTATAATACAATTTGTATTCCTAGCACGACAGTTTGAGTAAAAAAATGTTAATGGACAGATTAACATGATTTTCAGATTATCTCTGTTTTTATTTTGACGGCAATAATTGAGCTGTTATGAATTTCTCAGGTTTGTGTAAAAAACCTGATCATGTTCTCGAGCATGAATTGAGAATGATCCAAAGGGCATTTTGTGCTTCAATGGAAGCAAGAACATCTGACTGTCTGTGCAAAGAGTTCACATGATCGATGCTAATTTTATTATTTGATTAGCAACACATAAATAGTGCAGAATATTACATATTTCTTCACTTTTTAATTTTTTTTATTTCTGCATTTTAAAATTAGATTGTCACTGTGGACTTTTGAACCTCATTGTATATTTTTCTAAATAACCAAAAAAAATTAAATGTGAGAATGCAAGTGAAAAACTTCTCTGTTCATCATTAGAGAGGGAAACAATAAAGTATGTTTGTCCTACATACTCCAGGGCCATTTTTGGATGCAAACAGTTGGATTTCTATCAACAGATTTGTTATGTTTCTCCCAGATTGCTCTTAAGAGGTAAACAAAGACATTATGGCTGGCTGGCACAACCTCGGACCAACACTGGAATGTTCTCCCTGAGAGTGGGCTCCTAAACTACCTAATTACGCTCAATAAAATCACCATGGTCCTGCATGTAAATCTGTTTTTCCACAGTCTGCTAAAGAAAGGAGTCAGTGTGATGTTTTTGTACATAAGAGCAAAGAATTTAAATGCATGTCTGACTTCACTTCAAGAGAGCGTAGTTTAAAGGGTAAAGTGCTTTCATGTGACCATTTCTAGCTGAATAGCATATTTTTATTTTAAGACACAGCAAGGTGAATTAGGGTAATCTGAGACATCTCTGATTTTTTCCCCCTCCGTCTTGCTCAATTTTTTTCTGAGCAGGCAAAAAATGCAGCTGAGAAAAACAAAACTGGCAGTACAGAAATAAGATGTTAGAAAAAGTAATGTATGTGAGGAAGTCATTTTTCTTAAGTGTTTTCATTTTAATTTGATGTATTTTTTTTCTGTTATATTTTTTATTATATTGTACTTATTTTGTTATTTGTATTACTGTATATTTAATTTTTAATTTTTATTATATTCTACAGAAACTGTGATTGGAAACTTTTTCACTCAAATCAATAACTTGCTGTCTCAAAGGACTTCACTCTTTATAAATGATGTGAAATGATAATGAAAACTTGCTGTAATTTATTAGGTAGTTTCACAGTGTTGCAGTGCACATAAATGAACACTAGGGGGCGTTGTGCCTCTTTAATGTGTGCAGCAATGATAATATTCAATGCTAGCTTTAGTGGCTGCTGTTAAACAGAAGGCTTTCCTCATAGATCTCCATGGAAATTCACACTAATGTTCAGGCAAACCTCTAACTGCACCGATGATCTTCCTCTTTGTTTAGTTTGGCACCTAAGTGATATGACAATTAATCTCTGTTGCAATCTGTAATATAATGTTGCTTTACTCACTAATGTTTGTGTTTATCAGTCTTGCTCCAAGTTCACAGTCATGTAAAGAGATATACAGTCACAGTCAAGACATACTCCACCCTAAGGCCATGAACATGATCAACATTCATCAATACCAGTCAAGTTATGCCTGTGGACAAGATTTTACTACAGTCTGGAGTGTCTCTTGAGGTAAAGATCTAAAAATACTACCTTTAATATCACTGCATTAAGATCTGGAACACATGCCAAAACATTATATGTGACCCTGGACCACAAAACCAGTCTAAAGTCGCTTGGGTATATTTTTAGCAATAGCCACAAAAAAAAAAAACATTGTATGGGTCAAAATGATCGATTTTTCTTTTATGCCAAAAATCATTAGGATATTAAGTAAAGATCATGTTCCATGAAGATATTTTGTAAATTTCCTACCGTAAATATATCAAAACTTAATTTTTGATTAGTAATATGCATTGCTAAGGACTTCATTTGAACAACTTTAAAGGTGATTTTCTCAGTATTTAGATTTTTTTGCACCCTCAGATTCCAGATTTTCAAATATCATTGCCAAACATTGTCCGATCCTAACAAACCATACATCAATGGAAAGCTTATTTATTCACCTTTCAGATTATATATAAATCTTACTTTTAAAAAATTGACCCTTATGACTAGTTTTGCAGTCCATGGTCACATTTAATAACTGGAGGCTTTAATGCAGGGAGTGTGCCACATGCTATTTCTTTCATTTAATTGTATTAATTTATTGAAAACTGGATATTCAGCAACGCATTTGTCAGGTTATATAAAAGTAAAACAATAAGTCATAGCATTCATCAGGGTTAATCTGACAAGTTGTTTACATAAAGTTACTTTAGTAAAATAAAAATTATATTCTTAAACATTATTACATATAATGCTTAACCAGTCATTAATGTATATCAGAAATATCATGTATTTGAATTTTTTTTATGAATTACATGTTTGTTATTTAATAATATTGTGTTGTGTAATAACAATGTGTTACTGGTCACATCTTTAGCACTTTCTTCTTCTTTGCAGACTGACCTTAAGTTACTCATGGCCATTACGCTATTCTTTGTCTGTCTACAAAATATGAAATATCAAGCAATGATAATATGATTTTGTCTAACAATATGAGTGGGTGTGTCAGTCTGTTCCATCAGGTCATCATGCTTCCTGTCTCAATCATCTTTTGAGAGACAGAAGCCCTTTGAACTGTTCCTACTGGATCAGTCTATGTTCTTTGTTCAAAACCAGGCTTTCTGTGCTTCTGTCTCAGAGAGGCTGCAGGCCGGGCTAAGGAGGTCTTTCTGTGGGCTCGCAGGGCAGCAGATCCCACAGAGGAAACAGTGCCTCATTGTTCCTGTAAAGCTCTTTCATATGTGCTTAGCAGCTTACTGAGCAACAGTGTGTGTTCACCATCAGACCATCAAGAACAGAAAGATATGTGTGTACATGTGTATGTGTGGGAGAAAGCAGGAAATAAATCTGTTGTTTCACTCTTAAAAATAAAGGTTCTTCAATGTATTTTTGCAGCATCCTTAGAACCCTCTTATTTTCTTGCTAAATAGGGGTTAGTAACTGTTTTAGTGCAACAAAAAAAACCTTCAAGATTAAGAAAAAAAACATAGCAAACCAAGTTGTAATATTTTGAGGAAAAGCAAAAATTATGAAAAGAATGTAAGAAAATAAGTTATAAAAGTAACAAAAATCTAAGATTCCAAGGATACATTTTTAGCAATACAAGATGCAAGTCATAATACTTTGAGTAAAGTTCAAAAAGTATGTGAACAAAGTTGTAACAATAAAGTTATATTTTAGTAATATAATAGTAATAAGCAATATTTTGTGAATAATGTAAGTAATATTTTGCAAATTGTATATAATATAAATCTCATATTGCTACAATATTGTGATTTTGACTATTTAATTTTGACTTCTTACTCAAAATATGACAATATTACTACAACTTTATTCTTTATTTGAATTTTCTTTTTATAAAATGCTTCACGTAATTATTTGGTTCTTTGGAGATTAAAAAAGTTCTTAATGGTACATTGTACGATCTTCAGACTGGATCACTTTTCAATTTGCATCAGCCTATCCAAATTTTAAATAGTTATATATATCCTTCTTAAAAAGTGTGAAGTGAAAATTAGTGCTAATGTGACAACAGGTCATGTAATTTATAGTAAATCAAATGTGACACTGATGTTTCATTTACATCCATGAATCACAAAAAGTCTGTGGTTCATGCGTCATATCCGCAGATCAATGATTTGACTCTCACCCTTTAAAAATTATATTTTTAAACACCAAGTCATCCAAACAATTTCCACCCTCCAGATCATCTTTGATGATAATAGCTCCAATTTCTTCAATCTCTGCTTCACACGCAAGGAGAGAGAAAGAATAAAGGCTTGATATTGAATGAGTCATATCATCATTGCTTGATATTAAATACTGATAAATAATTTGGTTACAAATGTAAACTGAGTAGAAGTTGCACATTTGAGCTAATGTAGATCTTGACTTCACTCATTCAACGATGGAAACCACCACCTGATCTGATATCATCTGAAAACAAACAGTTTTCACTAACAATCCTAAAACGAGGGTCATCTGACTTCAGAAAGTGATATCAGCGCATGAGGTCTTGGAAGTTAATTATCCCATATTTTTGATGGCTGGCTTCCTGTTAACTTTGAAGGAAACATTCCTTAGCTAACAGGTCGTCAAAAAAATTGGCCAAAGCTGTAAAACCTGCACAACTGAACTGAAAGCTCAAGGCACGCAAAACTAGCCAGTTGAATGATGAAATAGTATTTTCATCGTTTCATATATGGCTGAATAATGGACATCAGGAAAGTATTATTTAGGCCTATATCAAACTAAATGTAGTGTCTACCCTGATTATACTATGTCTGTAGATGATGAGATCTCTATTGATAATTATAGCATCATAATTTCAATATATTCTATTAAATTAGAAACTTGGATGATAAACCAAACCCATCTGTGGTTTTCTGACTGAAGAATTAAACTTGTGCACAGATCTGCATGGGAACCTTCTATTATTGAGAGAGATCAGAGATCCCAGGTTCTGTTCGGACGCTAGACATGTACAGACCCAGGCGTTTGATAAACATGACGCTGGAAACTCAACACCACCTGAAGAGGGCAAGTTGAGGTCCACATTCACTCATTCTGAGGGAGAGAAAGGAGGATGATTTACTGAAGCTATGACCACCTCAGACCTTGATGCAGACACCCAAACACACAGGTGTGATGAAGACCCTGTCGACATCTAGATTTAGTTGTTTTTAATGGTGTAAACAGAAAAACTTCACATGGCTGTACAGATTTACTTCAGCTGCTGATGCATGCTTACAGATGGCCACACATCAAACAGGCAGACAGTTCTAAGAGCATCCTAAAATATTATAAAGAGCCAGTGTATATGCAGTTCATCTGATTGAAACATTTCATGGCGATGTTATTCCCCTGAGGATATGTTGTCATCTCTGGTCAAGTTCTGTTATAGGCCTCTCTAATTGGAGGGTGAATCTCACGAATGTTTGACTCATATTTTGCTCCAAAAAAAAAATTTTTTTTTTTATTGTCACTATTTCTTCAACAAATTCCACCCCCCATTATTATCCAGGTAAGTTTGATTTTCACAGTGATATTGCCATACAATTTATATAAACACATTAATTAATTTATTAAAATAACAATTTTTCACGTTTTTAGTAATTCAAATATTAATTAGCAATGGAAAAAATAGTACAAATAAAAGTAAATCATACCTATCTGTTATTTATTTATTATAATATAATCAGTTGAAACAATATGTACTTTTTTCTGCATTACATTAATGAAAATTTAGTGGTAAAATGTGTTTAATTGTCATTAAAAATCCTAGTGCAAAAATAGGCTTGTGCAAAATACAATTTACATACATTCTTGGACAGGCTGTGGGATTCATAATATTTGATTATGGTGACTATGTTCAACTGTGCTGGAGCACTGCTAAAGTATAGTGTTTTGGACTGTGTGTATGTTTGTGCTGTTTGCTTTGATTTGTTGTCTATGTTAGGTAATGCTATGAGGTGTTTGTTCTTCACAAAGAGTTACTAGACCCCAAGATGATGCAAACCACTGAGCTACTGAGTACAGGGAGGACAGAGAGAGTGCGACGGATAGTTTCTCAGCAGGCTGACAGAGGTAGCTGTGTGGTGACAGCACACTCAAGGCTGAAGGTAATCACAGTGGAAAATATGCTAACCGAATGAGACACTTAAGATGTGTCACACCATATCTTTCATCAGAGTCATGGGTGCTGTAATACAGCCGTATTGTGTGACGAAGAGCTTTCATAACTGCTAGATGATGCCTCAGGTCAAAATAAAGCCAGGGAACGATTCTGCCTTTGCTGGCTAAGTGAAATTTGTTATTTGTTCCTCACTTGATACTGTAATTTCAACTGCATATGTTGAAGCATCACCAGCTCATTTCCTCCTTGTAATTGTGCCGTTTTAATTGAGGATGTGTCTACAGGGGCCCCTTGCACAGTTGGAAATGCAGAGATTGTCAGATCTTTATCGGAAATTTTGACTGTAGAGTTTCCTGTGTTTTATGAACAGCTCTGGCTTAAAGTTGCACACGCCTATAGGGTCTGATGTATTCAGAAATTGCCTGTCATTACCTTCAGAATCAAATGCCGTCAACTACCTAGACAGGTCATTGAGAGTGCACTTATATTTGCTAAACTTCATGGCGTGAGTTAAATAATGCAACAAAAGTACTGTTTTTGCATTCCGCTTAACTCTAATCACGCTCAACTAGCACATAAAATACATCAGGAAGCGTAAATGTTTATAAAACAAAGATTATCACTTCCACTGACACATTTATCTCTGATGCAAATCCAAGTATGCAATGTAATATGTATATTTACTTAACTCTGAGTCAATAAACTACAATCCTTCATATCCTTACATGACGTTCCTGTCCTATTTTAAAGACTCTACACATACAAATCTCCTTAAGCTGAATAGTATTGGATATCTCAAAGGGTTGAGGGTTGCCCTAAGATCATCTCTGTCTTGAACAAAGCCTTACCCGCCATACCATCATTACCTCATACATTGCCAGTGGCTTTTTACCATAATAGAGCAATCATCTCAAACTCCACACACACATATTAAGGTAAAATGTGAAGCCTTACCTTGACATACTCCATGGTAGGGTCCATGCCTGCACCGTCCCTGCAGGAAAAAGAAAGAACTCTCTTGAGCGAACATATCAACTCTCCTTTAGCTCAGCTGCCTGCCGGTTTAACTGTAAGTGTGTGTGTGTGTGTGTGTGCGTGTGTGTGTGTGTGTGTGTATGGGTCCTTCTCTGGGCAGGCTGTATGTTGTAAAGTGTCTACCAGTCCAGCCCCGCTCGCCTGAGGTCATTACACCACAGTATAGACCACAACATATGGACACAAACATCCACCATCCCCCCCAACCACACAGATTAATGCAGATATAAGTTTAGTTAATGAGCAAACATAATAAAAAACCTAAGTAGGCTTTAAGAGAGAGAAAAAAATGAAGGGTTAAACGGTCAGGGATGAGCATGTCAAGTCTTTTAGTGGCTCTCTTTCTCACACAAACACACTCTTGTGACTCTCTCCGGATTTATGCTTGCGTGAAGATTTAAACCCTGAATTCTAAAGGATTATAGCCAGGAAAAGGGAAATTAATTCCTTGAGTCTAAATTTCCCACAGGGCTGAAAACAGTGTAAATAAACTTTCAGTGCAACCTTTGGGTAAGAGACAAACTTAGAGCAAATTAAACGCAGAATCTATACAAAATATTAGAAGGAGATGGGACATAGCGATTGTTCACATGGCCTCTATTCCTGACAGCGGCTTTAAGGCTATGGTCTAGATGTGACTTACCCTAACTGCAGAGATGGCCCTTGGTCAGCACTGCATTTTTTGTTTTATTTAGATTCTCTATGTGGAACACAGGCACCATGGTGGTGAAGAGAGTCGTGGAGAAGAATGAGTGGTCGAGGTGCATGGCTTAGCTTTTTCTCCATTTAGATTTTTCCGCCCTCTCTCTTTCTGCCTTTACCCAGAGTCCCTTTCATCTCAGCTTACACAAAAACCTGACTTTTCTTTATGACTCTTTCTTTCTTCCTTTTTATACCAGCAGGGTGTGTGGTGGACTGTCTCACCCCCTTAGGGGAATAAGGGTGGCTTTCAGGTTCAGTGTGGAGGTGGCACCTGGGATGAGAGCTCAGATATATAAAAAGCATCAGATATCTGGAAATATGAGAATGTATGATAAGATTTTTTTGGATTGTTTGTTTGCTTCGCATTTGATGAACTTAAAAGCATAACTGATTTCCTGTTTAATGTTCCCATTGGACATTCAGTGGAAAGCTACTCTAGAGGCGAGAGGCCATGCTTTAAAGCTTCTGAACACTGACATTAGTACGCTATAAGAGAACACTGTCAGCACTCCCACTGGTCGACCCAAGAGTGACTTGAGTTTGGGACATACCGTCTTATCCGCAAAGAGAGGGCATGGAGTGAGGACACGGCCTCAAGAAAAACATTCGTTTCCATCTCTGGCTCTTTCTGAGCCAAGCCACAGCTGTATTGTGTCTCAAAGTGGTGATTTGTACCTCACAGTCATGCCAGTCAGAATTAAAAAGCTGAGGGAGGACATGTCAAGTTGGAGAGATGGACAAGCTATTATTGGGTTTCCAGAAACAGATTCATAATGCTTAAGCCACTGGAGAGAAATGGGACACTTAACACGCAACACTCCCAAAAATCAACCACATGCTGTAGAAAAGAATTCACCTACACATTGAAAGACATAAATCAAAGGCAGTTCACAGCCAAGACGACGGGGCTCTGTGAATCGATACCAGTCAGGTTCACTATGGAGCTTAGGGAGTTTCAATAGGAATTCAGTCTATTGATGTGATTGTTTTGATTAGTGTAAACTATGGTGTGAGTGTTCTAATATGTGTCTGTGGTTAAGCTGTGTTGCCTCTTAAACGAGTAAACTTTTCACATTTATGCCATGTGACTATATAGCTGCTCTACAAATAAGGGCATCTTCAAACTTTTGTGCCACCTGGAGATGACCTATGACTATACTGTACAAACCTACTTTCCTGTGTGGGGGGGTTACTTACCATTTGGGGACAAAATTATTCAAAAATAAGGTAAAAATTAAAGGTAAATTAAGGTTTTAAAAAATGAAGGTAACATTTTTTTTAATGCTTTTTATGTTTATTTATTTGTTTATTTGATTACTTATTTATTTACTTCAAAATACAAAATTTTCCTCCTTTATGTAGATTTAGGGTGTGGGTTCAATTTGGTCTATGTAGTATAGTTTTATATAATATAAATGGGTGTGTGAGAGTAAAGAGAGTGCAAAGGACTCCAACAAAAACTGTTTCATGTTACATCAGCAGAACTGTGTGGCAAAAGGAAATCCTGGTACCACCTGGTAGTCTGGATGGAATGTTTGGGTTCCGTAGGGCTTAGCAACCCTAACGAAGTTACATAACAATAATACTGGATGGCCCAACAAAGACCTGGGTCTACCAGCACATGCAGGGCATTAATATCATTACTGTTATGCATTTCATGTCAACTACATTCATGACCCCATTTTAATTAAATAACTACATGGAATATTTATCCTTTTAATTAATAGTAAAAAGAAAAAAGAAAAGCTCTCACGTGAGTACATTTATCTACTTTCAGGTAATATTCAGGTAATATCAAAACAACCCAACTGCAGTTTGATTGATATTACTTGGAATGCACAATAAAAAAAACATGATTTCTGAAAATGTATAAAACAGAGTGATCTGTTTTTGCAAATGAACCCTTCATTTAATAATTAATATTTAATAATATATTATTAAACCATGATTTAGTAACCAATGATACAGTTGACATCTTGAAAGTGCTGTTGAACATTATGAAAGATAGGTGGCACTGTCTGCTGACAAAATATTGTGTGTGTTTTTTTCTAAAATGTTTTATATTTTGGCTTGTATAGTATTTAGCAATAAAATGCAAACATTATTATTAATTGTTATTATTTCAAGTAA
This sequence comes from Sinocyclocheilus anshuiensis, assembly GCF_001515605.1. Lineage (NCBI taxonomy): Eukaryota > Metazoa > Chordata > Actinopteri > Cypriniformes > Cyprinidae > Sinocyclocheilus > Sinocyclocheilus anshuiensis. The sequence goes on from NW_015536549.1 coordinate 1,263,389, forward strand.
ATAAATGACTCACACGAGAGGTTTTGTTATCTTGTATATTGCACAGTGAAGATGTGATGGCAAAGTGATTGCTGATTCATTGTGATGATAGCAGTACAAAACCAGGAAATCACTGATATCTTCCCATCAGAAATTGAAAACTTTTTTAGAATTTGATTGTTTGGTTTAATGTTTACCATGTGTCATTTCTGTCATTTGGCAGACTGAACCAAGACTGAACAAAAGATCATTTTGGCACGCTCCAAGACAAGGCCATGCCCATGTAGTTATCCTCAGTGTTGAGTGGATTCTGCCAACAACTAGAACCACTTTAATCAGCTTTAACAAATAAATCAAATGGCACTGTTGCTCCTCCATCACTTTCATCTGTCTCATTCTCTCCCTTTGTCTCTCTTTCTTTGTATCTCTCTCTCAGTCGCTCTTCCAATCTGTCTCTTCGAAAATTCTTTCATCTCTCGGTCAAACCATAAATCTACAGTCCTCACATTAACCGTTTTGTGTGTCTGTGTTAGAACAGTTGCCTCACACATGCAGGTAGAAAGATGCAAAGAGCTTAAATCCTTGATGTTCCGTTGTTTTATAAAAGGTAAATGTTTCAGTCCAAGAAACAAAACCTACATGCATCTTATCTCATCTGACTACTCGCCTGCAGGCAGACACACTCAAACTGGTGAAGCATTCTGCAGCCAGACGTTCAGGGGGTTGACATTTAATCACAATGCCATCCAAGTCTCCAACTCTGATAAAACCAATAATGGAAAAAGTCATCCAGGAGTAAACTAGTTATTGCTTGTGGGTTGATTTAATGTAGGTGTCCATGTATTTTAATTAATAGTAAAAAGAAAAAAGAAAAGCTCTCACGTGAGTACATTTATCTACTTTCAGGTAATATTCAGGTAATATCAAAACAACCCAACTGCAGTTTGATTGATATTACTTGGAATGCACAATAAAAAAAACATGATTTCTGAAAATGTATAAAACAGAGTGATCTGTTTTTGCAAATGAACCCTTCATTTAATAATTAATATTTAATAATATATTATTAAACCATGATTTAGTAACCAATGATACAGTTGACATCTTGAAAGTGCTGTTGAACATTATGAAAGATAGGTGGCACTGTCTGCTGACAAAATATTGTGTGTGTTTTTTTCTAAAATGTTTTATATTTTGGCTTGTATAGTATTTAGCAATAAAATGCAAACATTATTATTAATTGTTATTATTTCAAGTAAATAAATGACTCACACGAGAGGTTTTGTTATCTTGTATATTGCACAGTGAAGATGTGATGGCAAAGTGATTGCTGATTCATTGTGATGATAGCAGTACAAAACCAGGAAATCACTGATATCTTCCCATCAGAAATTGAAAACTTTTTTAGAATTTGATTGTTTGGTTTAATGTTTACCATGTGTCATTTCTGTCATTTGGCAGACTGAACCAAGACTGAACAAAAGATCATTTTGGCACGCTCCAAGACAAGGCCATGCCCATGTAGTTATCCTCAGTGTTGAGTGGATTCTGCCAACAACTAGAACCACTTTAATCAGCTTTAACAAATAAATCAAATGGCACTGTTGCTCCTCCATCACTTTCATCTGTCTCATTCTCTCCCTTTGTCTCTCTTTCTTTGTATCTCTCTCTCAGTCGCTCTTCCAATCTGTCTCTTCGAAAATTCTTTCATCTCTCGGTCAAACCATAAATCTACAGTCCTCACATTAACCGTTTTGTGTGTCTGTGTTAGAACAGTTGCCTCACACATGCAGGTAGAAAGATGCAAAGAGCTTAAATCCTTGATGTTCCGTTGTTTTATAAAAGGTAAATGTTTCAGTCCAAGAAACAAAACCTACATGCATCTTATCTCATCTGACTACTCGCCTGCAGGCAGACACACTCAAACTGGTGAAGCATTCTGCAGCCAGACGTTCAGGGGGTTGACATTTAATCACAATGCCATCCAAGTCTCCAACTCTGATAAAACCAATAATGGAAAAAGTCATCCAGGAGTAAACTAGTTATTGCTTGTGGGTTGATTTAATGTAGGTGTCCATGTATGTTCTTCTCTCTCTCTCTTAAACCTACACAGTGTTTCTGTTCTACCTATTTCTTATTCCATGCATCACGCAGAGTCGCAATAAGGTGTTGTTATGGTGACTGGGCCGCTAGAAGAGGTTGTTGCTAACCTTGCTGCCAGTCTCCCGTCTCTCAGTGAGCTTTGTGGCTGTGAAATAGTAGTCTAATATTAGGTAACCTTCAAATGTCAAGGGACAGATGCGGCCCACTGGGCTTACAGAAACCCAAACACACACCTACGCCTCCACAGATGCACAAACACACATAGTTACACTTAAAACTGTTTGTATAAAAGTCTCTATTTAGTCTATCCTTTGCGTTTCCTGAGGTGCTTCTAGTAAAAGTACTTACTGAAGAAGTTAACAGCAACTCGAGTTATCAGTGTTGTGTCTTATGGTCTGTACGCTGTTTCAGGTATGGTAACTTGAGTTTGGAAAGTTTCTCTTTGTTTCTGGCATTTTCCACAGAATTCCTTTGTTTTTATTTTTGATTTTGTTTACCTTTTTTGTGAAACTTATTAGATATGTTATGTTATATCAATTATCATCTAACAAAAATAACGTATTGTAAAAAGTAGCTGCAATCAATGCAAACTGCAGTTGGGTTGCTTTGATTAAGTGAAAAAGTGACGTGACACGTGGCCAAGTATGGTGATCCATACTAGGAACTAGTGCTCTGCATTTACCCATCCTAAGTGCACACACACAGCAGTGAACACACACACACACTGTGAACACACACCCGGAGCAGTGGGCAGCCATTTATGCTGCAGCGCCCGGGGAGCAGTTGGGGGTTCGGTGCCTTGCTCAAGGGCACCTCAGTCGTGGTATTGAAGGTGGGAGAGAGCGCTGTACATTCACTCCCCCCACCTACAATCCCTGCCGGTACGGGACTCGAACCCGCAACCTTTGGGTTACGAGTCCGACTCTCTAACCATTAGGCCACGACTTCCCCGTAATAACTCACCAAAATACAGGTAACTTACAAAATTAAAGTTAACTGAAAGTATGTTTTTTTAATATATATACCTTAAAAGTTTAACTCCAACAGTCGTTTTTTTGGCAAAAGCAGATAACTCCACATTTCATGTTTCAGAGTTAAACAAAAACTCTTTGTAATCTCCTCAGCTGACAATGTAGACACCTGAACTTTGTTGTTGTGTTTATAGGCAATACAGAGAACTTTTCCCTCACCACTGTAACATGCTACTTTAGCAAGGTTCTGTGCAAAATGTTCACTTTTATTTTCCTTTGACGCCCCGAAGTAGATATCACGGGTTCGTCATGTTCGTCGAAATTAACCATCCTCAATCACTTTTAGTCAGCTTTGACAAAACTCCTCTCAGCTAGCGCATCTTTTAGAAGTGACTAGCAGCCTTGTCACCTGACCTCGCTTTTTGATCTGCTAAAAAAGAACTTATTGGGTTTTGTTTACAAACAACAAGGGCGCATGTTGGTGTGTGCGGTAAAACATGAACTCACGATGCCTTACAGTGGACAAAACCGGCTTTTGTGACAAAACGTGTTTAGGGTTCAGAACGTTCTATATGTGGGGAATAATGCACGGCAGTCAGTTCTTTTTTTTTTTTAAACATGGCATTTATCGGTTTTTGCAAATGAACACTTCAAATTTGTTTTTTTCTGTAATTTATGGGAATTATACGTTTATGAATAAAAAACTAACGATTTCATTTAATATTTAGTTTGACCTCCTCAGGTGGTGATGAACATTTTTATTAAGAAAAACTTTAAGAATTTCAGGCCTTATTTTGTGCCCTGTTCGTGCAAGGTGCCCTCTATAATCAGTGACACTGTCCACAGAGCCAGACACAGATCATTTTACTATATCTGCCAGGTATTTTATTGAGGGTGAGATATATTACCTGTTAAGTCAGTCTGCATAAATAAGAGACAAACACAAACTTCTTTGTTGCTGATTGTGATAAGATCAGACAGCCAGTAAGGGTGATACAGTTATACAGGCCTAGCGCTATGGCAAAGACATAAGTAGACAGTGGAAAAGAGAGACAAGACGCAAGAAAAAGAGATGGAGACAGACCTGGACATAAGACTGAGCCAGTAGCAGCTTGTATTTTATGATTATTATCTCAGCTGTCCTATTTCCTGACGTAAAGCAGTAAAGTTAACGGGATTGAAGGGCAGTACAAGGCGATGATTTGGTGTCAACTGCTCTGACGGCCAACTTATTATCAGTTATGTTAAACCACTAGCCAGAACAAAGGGGTGATATATTCAAATGTGCACTACACACTGCACACATAAATGCTAGCAAAGGCTAACAGCAGTTTTAGGGTGCTCAGTGACGCTGTATTCACTGTTAGCTGTTGGTTGAGTTCACCTTTGCATCCAAATCACTTAACTAACCTGTACTATGTAATAATTTATGCTGCATATTTTATCATCTAAAATTATGCCATTTTTATACCATAAATAAGCAACCTATGTGGGGTCACAAACCCTAAGTTTAGATACTGTTCAGTTTGATTGTTACACAGTTCTACAGATTACATCTTATAACCCATTATATAATATGATGTTTAATTCATAAAATATTGTACTAAAGGGAAACGTATTACCAATTAACACTGTCCTAACCGGGCAAAACACAAGTGTTTTTATCAGTTGTCACATTGTCATGATTAGGACATGGTGTAATAGTACATTTAACATGTTTTGTAAAATGTAATCTGCATTTACTAAACAGTCCTATTCTATAATCTTACAATCTGCAAATGAGATATATTTATATGTATATAATGGCGCTTTTCCACTGCATGGTATGGCTCGGTACGGTTCACTTTTGGGGGGTTTTCCACTGGGTACAGTACCTGGTACCTGGTACTTTTTTTATTACCACATCGGTTGGGGTTCCAAGTGAACCGTACCGTTACCAAAACGTGACGTGTAAACTCTGCTGATCACGGACTGGCCGGAGAGAATCGTCACAACCTGCGTCACTGAACTTGCGACACAAACACAAAAGAACCGCTAGATTTAAATCAGCACAGCCAGCGAAGGATCGAACGCAACTGTTTTGAACAAGCGCACCTTTATCCCTATTCGCACGGGATTAGTATTACCTGGTGACCTCCAGGCATTTGTAATAATTGCGGAGGTTGTCTGTGATCTTAATCCCGTGCGAATCGGCCATGTCTGTAATTTGTAAAGTAAAAATTCCCCCGCAAATGACCTACCATATTTCGCCTAACACCGAGGTCCTGTGATAATATTAGTCCCGTGCGAATCGGCATCTCTGTGATTCGGCCAGCATTTGGCAGGTCCTATATCATTTTTCGAGTTTTTTGCTTCCTGTGCGCCTTTTTATCCATCTTTCGCGAAGAATGGAGCTGCGTTGGAGTGTTTGATCGTATTTTGGGTGCTGTCATCATATCGCTACACCATACAATTTGCAGAAAGAGAAAGCTGAAAAGGTTTTGAGGTTAACGTGTAACGGTACTCTCAAAGCCTTGACATCGTATCCGGGAGATAAGTCGGTAAATTCGAGTAAAATCACAGGCATCGCTTATCCCGTGCGAATGCACCACACGAAATTCAGATGTGGGTGGGTAATTTCAAAATCACACAAGGTCCCCAGATAATACTAATCCCGTGCGAGATATATATTCAGCCAATTTTGAGAAAAGCAACCAATTTGGCTTGTTCATTCTCACAATGTCATTTGTTGGGTTTTAGATATATTTAGTTAAAGAACATACAGTAAGTAGGCTGTGAAGAGCTGGCAGGTTAAGTTGCTGTTGTGGTAACCTTCACCTAAATCTTGACCTTAATCTTGACTATGTATTTGAAAGCAACATTGCTCTAAGCTGGGAAAGCGCGGTATATGATTTCATGAGTTGGGACTGTGTTTTAAACCATATTACATGTTACTGTCTATTTACCTATAGGGGTGTTCACACTGAGACTGACAAGTCCATAGAATAACAACACCTCAACAGTTGGGTAGCTTTGAATTCTTTGCAAAGATTTGTGGTGTTTTTGCGGGTGCTGTAGGGCTTTGTTGCGTTTGAATCACTGAGAGAGGACAGGTGTGTAGATGTACTATATTTCTTACTTGGATGTTACACTGCTCTTCCTGTCAAAGTGGAAAGCCTGGTGTTCTTCAATAATGTTGTGTATTAGTGGTGATGGTGGCAGGCGATATCGGCCCGGGTATGGTGCTACTGATGACCCCATGTTTCCATTCATCTCCCACTGCTTCACAGGGGAACTAGTGCCGTTCTTCTTTTTGCGAGGCAGGGTACCATGGATGGAGACTCCCTGGTAGCCGCTGACCGGCATCTCGGCCATGGCAGGCCGTGAGCTCAGCAGATCCATAGAAGATGCGAGCGTGCACTGCCGCCCAATGTGCATGTTCCTAGGCAGACTAGAAAACCTCCCTTCTGCCATCATCCTCAGCTCTGCAAAAGAAAAAAAAGGGAAAAAAAGACAAGATTACATGAATAGTCTACAAACAATACACATTATTTGATATACAGTAAAAACAGTAATATTATGAAATGTTATTATTACCATTTAAAATAAATGTTTCCATTTTAATATTTTTTTAAATGTAATTTATTCCTGTGATGGCAAAGCTGAATTTTCAGCAGCCATTACTCCAGTCTTCAGTGTCACATGATCCTTCAGAAATCATTCTAATATGCTGAATTAGTGCTCAAGAAACATTTATTATTTATCAATGTTGAAAACCACGTTTTTCAAGATTCTTTGATAAATAGAATAATGTAATAGTCTTAACTGACACTTTTGATCAGTTTAGTGTCCTTGCTAAAACAAACATATCAAATAAAAAAACTAACTTTTGAATAAATGTATTTTATATACAGGTGCATCTCAATAAATTAGAATGTCGTGGAAAAGTTCATTTATTTTTAGTAATTCAACTCAAATTGTTAAACTCGTGTATTAAATAAATTATATATATATATATACTTTTATTACTGGCAGTAGTCTGTGTTTATAACTATTATTAACAACACAGATATGATGAAATGTGGGTGTTATTTTTTTCTGACATTTGTTTTAGGTGGTATCAACAGTTAGTGTTTATACGAAACCTCCTGCCATGTGTGCCCTTTGGCACAGGTAAGTTGGAAGGCATCACTGTTTGATAGACCTGTCTCCTGGCAGCAACAGGGAGAAACAAAAAACAGAGACATCTCTCTCAAAGAGAGGGAACTCCGTTCAGTCTGACCACAAGAGGTGCAGATAAGGATCTTCCCTTGTTGTCTCCAAGCGCAAGTTTACTTCAGCATTCCAAAGACACACGGAAACCACTAATTGGTGCAGTGAAAGTGGATTCAGATTTTATGGAATTTTATGGAGCTAGATTTGTAGGCTTCACTCTTTCGGTTGTGTTTTCAAAGGAATAGTTAAAACCGAAAATAAAATTTCTGTCATCATTTACTCATTTATGTCACTCAAATCCAGCATGCTAATATTCAACCATTTTTTCCCCAAATAACAAAATGCTAACCATTAGCTGAATAGCTCCAAAAAGGACAACAACGTATCATAAAAATAATAAATATAATTTTTGTTCTATATTAAAATTCTTCTAAAAACATACAGTAGCTTTGTGTTTCCTTGTGCAAGGGAAATACATTAAATATGCCTGTACATGTATAAGACAAGGGGAAGAGTATAAGGCTAATCTTTCTTTTTATATCTTTCATATTTATGGGTAAAATATAATCTCTAAACTGAAAGTAAAACAGCACCCCTGGTGTCCATAAGACTGTGACTTTCGTATGTTTATTGAGGGGCTTCAAATCAAGAGAAAACAGTGGGTGTGTGAGTTCACTGACCCAGACGCTGGATGAGTGTGTGTGCATGTTGACCCCATTAAAGAGCGCTATTAGGGTTATTCGGAGCACGCATGCATACAGCAGAGCTGGTGTTGCCGTCACCCTCTTTTGTCTCTTTTGTGATGGATGAAACTCAATCTTGGAACCTGACAGCGCTTCTGTTTAAGGTCTGGCATGATCTCATTCCCTTCATGAAGAGGGGGGAGCTGATTTCATACTCAGACCCATTCCACACCACCAATCGCCCCCAAATGTTCTTCCTCTGCTACATGTAGCTGTGCATTTAGTTCTGGGCCAGCAGTTCATATTGTTTGCGTTTTCCCATAATTTGCAGTGAAGCAGTGCATCCAGGCTCCAAAATGAACACTCGCCGAGCTTCAAATGTGACAGAAATTTGGCTTTGGTGAGTAAATAAAACATCTTGATTTATTTAAATAAAATAAGATGCCCAATATAATGACAGACTCTCCCTCACTGTTTATTTATCTGATGTAAGCAATTTAAGTGAATCAAATTGTTAGGAATAGATAAAGTGAGGTAATGCTCAAGAGAAGGATCTTTCTTTTAGCATTATATAACACTTGAACTTAATATGGCACCATTCCTGACATTAAACAAATGTCAATATTACAAAATCACCCACTGTAATATTTTCATTGTAATATTATCACTTTTGTGAGAGGTTTCACAGATTGTATAGGATTCTGCGAGTTAGAACTGCTCCCATCATAATCAACAAGGCGTAAACAGGCTGAATTAGATTTATTCTGCAGTGTAGACAGCTTAGTGATATAGCTATATCTGGTCTCATGGCATAAATGTACCTGGGGGCACTTTTTAGCGAGACGCGAAATACGTACCAATGAGTACATATCACTGCAGTTTCCAAAATAAATGAACACTAGAGGCAGTAAAACTCCAACACAGCAAACACAGCAATACGTACCTATATCAACGTAATAAAAACGTACCAGGGTTCATATGTTGAACCCATGTTTTAGCGCCACTCAGTGGACATTTCTCTTTGAAACTGCGGCGAAACGTGCAGTAAAGTACGTAAAAACGGTGTTGCACAAAAAGTACACAGAGGTACGTATTTTTATGAGACCAGGTTGATATAGTTATAATAGGAACATTCTAATATTGTCATGTTGCTTATTTACAATTTATTTAAAATTTAAATTATTGTTTTGTTATCTGCTACAAGGGCTAATGTTAAGTTAGGGAGTATCTTGATTTGCTGATGTATAAAACGACAATAAATTATGTTTAGAAACAGAGTTCTTATTTTGATTAGTTATTTTGAATATGCACCCTATATAAAAACTATGGTATAGATGCCACAAATTAGATAAATATTTTAATTTAAATGTAAAATTAGAAATTAATAATTGTCATAAAAACAAGAGAAAATAACTATGATTTGCATAATCATGCAGCACTACTGTGACACAATGACCTGTGTTTGCTACAAATGAGCTACATTTTTTGCAACAGGAACAAAAATATATTTTCCAGGAAGTAATGTGAAATACAGTTTTGTAGCCAGTAAAATTATTCAACAATGGACAGTGTGACAAAGAGCTAATTTTGGTCCCTTGCACAAGCATCTGTGGAGAGTGGAAAGACATGGAAACTCCCTGGTAATGCCATGCTGGGGTGTTTGAACCTGCAAACTAACCACAGTCACCTCCACCTCCACCCAGATCCACTCATCCATGACCACCAATATCCTGAATCAGCTTATCATGTGACTGTGCTCTTTTAATGCTGTTTTTCAGTTTAATTTTAGATTTAACAAACCCTAACAGTTGGGCTGGTTGTATAGCTTAGAACCTTTTGTTTTTTAAAAAATAAGAAAATATATGCACTTAATCAGACTACGCCTGTCATACACCTGTAAATCACTTTTTTTATTTGCATTTATGTAACTCTTCACACAGTCTGGGTGTTCTGCTATATAATGACTAGGTTCCACACAGCGGGTTTTTAATGGTTTGATCAGGGCACTTTGTAGTGCTATGAAATCCCGCTATGAATACCTCAGCTGTATATTTATGCACCTGTGCGCTGTGCTGGGGCCCTGAAACATGAGATTCCATTCACTGGTGCTGTTTTTCATGTGGTGTGTATTGGCTAGGAGACATTAAAATCCACAGATCAGTGTTACCGAGTTATCATACTGGCTAGTCAGGAATCCCCTGTTGGTTTCAGATTAATTTTTCTCACATGTCTCAGAGTGTGAGGGATAGTCATGCTCATCTGAGAAGGCAGATATGCACTTCCTCTGTCAGAGGAAGTGAGGGTTCTGAGTCATAATACTCATATACACCAGTGATTTTAGAAGGGCAACTGTGACCTTTCTAAAAATAAAAATAGAAACATAGAGTGGAAAAAGCTGGCATGCTCATATCAGATTTTTTAAAGGATCAGATTTTAAAGGGGGCAGACCCTCCAGGTCCCTGAAGGAGGCCATTTCTAGAGGTATGATTATAAATCTTTTCTTCAATGTACATATTTCACAGGTGATTGTGATTTTAAAGGTATAGATCACCGAAAAATGCCAAATTCTTTCAGCATTTACTCACCCTCGTGTCTTTTAAAATCCATCTCACAAATGTTTATTGTAAAGGAAATATAAGAAATAAAGTCATACGTGTTTGGAATGGCATCCCTCTGAATTACTCCTTAAAAATCTTTCCTCTCATAAAATAAATCAGGCCTCACTGAGGAACAAATCATCCTCATGTGCACTTAAACAGCCAATTAAATTTATTTCAGTGTAATTGGCCTTAGCTCTGGTTGTTTTTTCTTGTGAAGAGATGTCTCATCATTGACCACTTCAGTCTTTAAATTAAATCAATGCTTTTTAATTATAACCATTGTTGGATGAGGATGGATGAACTTGAGTCAGGTACAATTACAATCAATGATGAGAAAATCTCCAGTCGTATTGATTTCATCAGTCTATTTCTTTACCATTTACTTTTAAATAAGAACCATTAAATGTCTTTTTTTTATTACTTTAATTCAACTACTTTAGCCTAAATCCTTTAACTTTTATTGACACAGTCCCCATACTATAAACTAAGTATAATTTCTCTGTATGAAATAAATATATATATGTATGGTTGTAGTTTAAAAGATATAGCCGAACAAACACCGTCTTATTTTGTTTAATATAATAATAGCAGCAATGTGTAACATGGACACTATAATGTAAAATGTCACTGTTATTTGTAACTCTTCCATGAACTACTCTGTGTAAAAGGAATCTGAAACATAAGTGATTTCCCTGCTCTCAGCCCAGGTCAAAAGGCCACTGTAGGCTAACATGGTGTCTAAGAGCTCTGCATGGTGTAATTTTCAACATTTCAGCAGGCAGTGAGGCAGAGAGACAGCTGTCAGCACTACACAAATGCAGAAACGAGTCCCCTGTGGCTCTGGATTACATATGCTAAACAATTAAACTGTTAACTTCTCTTCCTCCCCAGAGGTCATGAATATGCTAAATGCTCATTAAACATTTCTTAATTAATGCTTTGCTCTTCTATTTTCTCGTTAGACTCCCTATTGATTATCCAGTTCTCTCTCAAGTGCTTGTTCTATTCTAGACTGGCATGCCATCATATGACCTCACTCCAAAATGTCAATCACAGTAGCCTATTCTCTCTCTCTCTCTCTCTCTCTCTCTCTCTCTCTCTCTCTCTCTCTCACTCCTACTCTCTCTCTCTCTCTCTCTCTCTCTCTCTCTCTCTCTCTCTCTCTCTCTCTCTCTCTCTCTCTCTCTCTCTCTCTCTCTCTCTCTCTCTCTCTCTCTCTCTCTCTCTCTCTCTCTCTCTCAATCCTGCAAAGCACAGCTGGTTGCTGGCTGGCATCATCTTCTATATCAAACACGCTTATTTGCCTCTGGCTAATACAATGTCATGTTCGGGAATGTTAAAGTGTCTTTGTTCTCCATGATAGCCATTTTCTTATTCTTTATTCTTTTAGACTGGCTTGTACACACTATAAGGATTATTGGCCAAAAATATTCTGTCATCATTTATTCGCCCTCATGTTGTTCCAAACCTATATGACATACTTTCTCTTGTGGAACACCAAAAAAATAAGTTTATCAGAAGGTCTGAGCTGCTCTTTTTAAAGCAATGAAAATGAATGGGGAGCAGGGGCATTCAAGCACTCAAACAATTCAATAGCTTTATGTGACAAACAGACTAGTTGCTAGTCACTAAAAATCTAGAAAATCTTCAACGTTCACTTCCATTCTATGGAAAACAGCAGCTTGGAAATGCTATAAATGACTCGAATGACAAATGGCATAAGCATGAGTAAATGATGACAGAATACCATAAACACTTTTTAGAGAAATGTTATTAGTATTGTCTTTCACCCTTGCTTGCTCATTTCAAGTTGTTTTAAAAGGATTATCCTGAGGCAATTATGCAAAGTTATTAAAGGGGTATAGATGTAAGAATTGTACTGGGTACAATAACAATCACAGACAAGGTCACACTGTTTTTTGTCATACTCAAAATGTGCGTGCAGTACAAACAGTTTTCAAAGAGCACTGACTCTCAGACCAAAAAGGTTAAACGCATGAAGGAGGAGAATTGTCTGCGCATTTCAAAACAACAAGACGATTATTCTCACCCTGGCCCTTTCACCGTCCAGCCAACCCACACAGGAGTCGGTGGGAATCTTGTGAATAATGCAGGTCTCCTTTAATTAATTCAAACCTGCTTTTGGAACACAAAGACTCGAGTGAGAGGAGAGCAAGTGTAGGGTTTAAAGAGCTCTTAACAAACAACCATGATGGCCTGAAGGAGTGGAGAACACATTCTGAAGCTGTAAAGTTGTTTGAATTGTCCTTTTAGTGGTGGGATTATTATAGGGAGATTAACATTGGGTTATTCTGACTTAATTCCTGTGGTCATGTCCTAGGTCACGTCCCTTTCTGGTATCCCTGCATAAATCATATGAAAGTTACTAGGTGTAGCGGCTTTAAATTGTCATGAGAGAAGTTGAAAAATTGGATAATAACTTTGCACAGACAAGGTAAGTACAGCATTTTATCACATTTCTCATGTTAATATGTAAGACTTGTGACTGTATTATGTGAAACTGAAACTCCAATGTCCAATGTAAAATGTACACTACAGCTCAAATTTAGAGTCAGATTTCTTTTTAGAAGAAATTAATATTAAGCAGCACAACTGTTTTAAACATTAATAATAAGAAATGATACATTAGAACCAAATCAGCATATTCAAATGATTGCTAAAGAATCATGCGACACGGGAGACTGGAGTAATGATGCTGAAAATTCAGCTTTGCCATTACAGGAATAAATTACATTTTAAAACATTTAAATAGAAAACTTATTTTAAATTGTAAAAATATTTTACAATATTACTGTTTTTACTGTATTTTTCATTAAAAAATAATAATACTGACCCCAAACTTTTAAACGTTAGTGTAGGTTTTAAAGCAAAACCAGTTAAAACCATTGATCTACATTTTGTAGAGTGAGAGTTCTAGTACTTCTTCTGTGACATCACTGTGTTTGTTTCATTGATTGAGGGTCCCATTGTCACTGGCAATAGCAGTAAAGCAACAGGAGACAAAACAACCAAGAATGCACCATAGTCTCCCACTGTGGACTACTCAGCTGCACACAGAGAGAGGAACATATGGGCAACAATACATCAACATCTCTCCTCCGCCCCCCATGACAGACACAACACTTTCTGCTTCAACTTGAACTCCCGTACCAGTAGTCAACAGCCACAAATCAGGCCTGAGTGGTTCATTACGCAGTCCCAGCGCTAAGGTTTATCAGAATAGGAAGTGTGGAAATACATGCAGACTTGTGAACACACCACACACCCATTCACTGAAGGCGTGGAGCCAGCGGTCACATCCATCTCTCTCAGCTCTACGTGCTAAAAGTAGATCCTTTAAGATCTTCCAGTCCAATCACATGCAACACGGATGCTCCCTAATTACTGTAATGAGCATGTTGAGAGGAAAACACCACAAACAAACAAACACCAAGAGCGACGAAGGGAGGACAGAATGAGGCCAAAACAAAAAAGTTATTAAGCATGTTTACATGGACAATCTACACTGATTATGCTTAATAAGATGACAAGTTTTTAAAGTCATGACAACTAGATTTTCAGCATTTTTATGTACTTATTCAATTTGTGTATATTTGTGATGAGAAAGAAACCTTTTTATGTAAACATGATTTTGTTTTTAAATAATGGGCTGTTTTTGATATAATAGTGCTTTGTTGTAGAGGTAAACACACTTGTTGATAGTTGTTCTTGTTATACGTTAATATTCATAGCTTTCACTTGTACAGACTTCTATAGTCACACAATACAGCCAATTTCTAATGGGCCGTTCTTTTGTTGAGCAGGAAGGGGTGAGAGATGTCAAGCCCCAAACCCCCACCCATCTACAATGTAACTCGCAGTGCTACATTCAGCCTGTGAGTCGACTAGTAAGATTTGTGACATATTGATCACAAATTTATTAAAGTCCTCAGCAGTGGCTGCCACTTTTTTTCCACATGAGCAACTCAAAAGGCAACAGATACTGCTGCTGCTGTGAGACTTTATAACACACACACACACACACACACACACACACACACACACTCACACACACCCTTCTTCACAACATCTACTGTCAGCTACTAAATGTAACACGCAAAGTGTCACAGTTCGCAAGCTTCGACAATAATATTTAGCATTATTTGTTCAAATAGCCAAACTTATACTTAAAAACGAAAAGAAAAGAAAAAAAAAAGATAAAATTTTCTTACCTGGCTAAAGGTTGTAGCTTCTCCAAGTATGCAAAACCTGAAATATCCTCCTTCTGCAGTCTGTTAGTAAGAGTTTCTCCGTTCCACAGCAAGCATAGCGACCTAGTGCACAGATTCACACTGACGGACAGCAAGTTGAGAGTGAACGACAACCCTGTTATGTTGCCACTGACCTCCCACTATGAACTGTGCCAGTGTTTCCCAAGCAGTCCTACAATCTCCTCCAAGTCCCTCTCTCTCCTGCTCACTCTCTCTCCTTAGTTCAGCCCCCAAGGGAGTGATTTAGGATTTCCCAGACACACCCTCTCCAATGGGCGGAACTTAAGGAGTCATCTCACAACTGACTAGCCGGCCCCTGCCCCCAGCTGCTCTTTCCTCTGTCGTGTGTCTAGTCTGCACAATACTAGCCCCTCTTTGTTCAAGTTAACCTTTTGGACAAGTATCACAAGTTTCTATTATGTGTCAAATGAATACTAAAAATCCCAGTCAACACGTGAGATCATGCGATGATCACAGTGACATCACACGATCCTCATACTGTGATCCTCACGGTGTGAGTAGTATATGAGCTCATTGTGAGTTCACACGATCCTCATACTGTGATCCTCACCATGTGAGTAGTATATGAAATCATTGTGAGTTCACACGATACTCATACTGTGATCCTCACGGTGTGAGTAGTATAGTATTAATTTAGATCTCTCTACAGAAAGGATTTTGCAGGTTTTAATAAAATGTTATTTAATAACATTAGTAAGCTAAATAAGAATATTTCCAGTATGTGCCTCAGGCTTGCAAAGTATCGTCAACTCCTTTATGAGCATCAACAGTAATCCTCGGTAAACTTTCAACACTTCGACGGTCAGCAAACTTTGGCTGTGCCTCTTCAATTCAATTCAGAAGTTCAATTCAGTTCGGTTACTTCCTATGAACAGGCTCAAAGAACAATTTGTTCAGAAATCGAACGTCAAATTTGAAGCAAAAGCAATAATTAAAGCATATATCGTGAAGGAGTGGCAACAAAAATGGGATACGGGAAACACAGGATGTCATCTTTATAAAATACAGCGAGAAGTAGGAGTAGTGAGGATATCAAAATTTTATCAAGTTTAAGGGTTGGTCACATGTTGAATAAAATTTTAAAATGAATAAATAAACATCCAACAGGATTATGTGAGCAGTGTTGCACACTTGAAATACGAGACTATAGATGAGCGTAATGAAATGAAGATCAGGTTCATGTTTAATAAACAAAACAAGCGAAAACAAAACGGAGCACAAACATGGCACATCTCTCTTTCTTGCTCACCGCAGAATGTTCAGGACCCCAAAACTTTTTCTAGCTGCCCCACTTGCGCCTGATAGTGCTATGTGTCTTTCACAATGCCCTTGAATCAAAATAAATGAATAGTTCATTGTGAGATCAAATTGTTGACTGGGATGTCAATGTTAAAACTTAAAATAATCTAAAAATAGACTTATATTTTACACCTTATATGGTCAACAATGATTTACTTTAACTGTCAACCATTAAAATGCTTTTTCAGAAATGGCTAATAAAAATGGCTAAAGATTTTTTTTCCTGTTGCCTGTGAGGAACAGAATTTCCTGTCTCTCTGTCCTCGGATTCCTCTTCATTGTCAGTGGGATGATAACAAACGACAGAGGCTGAGTTCCTTCCCGAATGATTCAGGCAGAGAGATGGGGCGCGGTGTGATCTGACTAAAGGCTGATGAGAGTGCGGTGATCATACAGGTGATTCAGATGTTTGTTTGTCACTCAGTTACGGTCTGAATGTTGTGCAAAACATTGTGCAAACATCCAGAACCAAAGCTATCCATTTTATAATACATTTCTAGTAATGTAGGGTTGCATATAAATATCAAAAGTGCCTAAGCACTAGTGCCACAACAATGAATTCACTACTAACAACGTGTGTGCACTAGAAACACTGAAAAGGATATATCTGGACTGAAACGGACCTCTTTAAAGTGCCCCTATTATGCCATTTCGGATATTGCCTTTCATGCAGTGTGTAATGTAGATGTATGTGAATGTAAACAATGTGCAAAGTTGTAAAGCCGAGAGTGCACGGTAAATAAAATTATTGTCTCCCAAAAGAAAGAATCGACTCTGAACAGCCTAAATAAGTTTAGAATAGTGTCCTTACTGCAATTTAATTTTTGCAGTTGTTGTCCTTATATATTTGTTACAAACAGCACAGATCACTGAGTCACTCACAGCATCATACGTGATTATAAGTATTAAGTTGCAGTTTCTAATAAAGTTTCAAAAACAAACTGACAAATAACTGTTTTATTTTCTTACCAATTTTTTACCTCAATTTGGAGCTTGGTGAGCAATTTTAAATCATGTATTGAGTTATTTTTATGTATTTGTGTGTTTCCATACAGGTACAGAAACACATCTTGGAATGGAATGCATCAAGATGAATACAAGACAAAGTTTGTGTCTCTCAAACAGTCACAGGAAGTGATCCCCAGAAGGGATATAGAGCTCATCTAATTATTTTCTGCCTCTCTCCTTCTACTGGTTCCACCCAAGGCTGAGTGTAAGAACAGTTATCAAAGTATGAAATGTAATCTTGCCCCATTCCACAACATATAATAATCAAGGCAATGTTTTCAACAGGACAATATGAATTTCCTCTCATGAGTGATTTCTGAATAATAAAATCATGGACTGTAAATAATGTGATAATCATAATTTCTTCACTGACTTTTACAAACTTTACCACCTGAAATCAGATTTTATGAGTCTTTACAAAACGATTAAGAGGGTATTTGTGCATGCATAATTCCTTTGTGTACCTTGGTTGGAAGAATAATTAAAAAGCCTTATTAAACTGTGTTACTGGATAAAACCCATGTAAAAATGTGACCAATGAAGTGCCTCAGCCTTGTCAGCTTTATCTTAATAGTCTGTGCCTCAGATAACCATGATGTGGAATCTGCTTGTCATGGCTGGTATTTTCCAACACTGGCAAATAACTGCTCAGCAGTGAGCATCACTACATATGACCTCTCAGTTTACAGTCTAGCTGTCATCAGTGGAGTTTAGCTGTCTCTTACACATGGTCAAGCACAGTCATATTGATGGACTAAGTGGCCACTGGTGGCTGGTTATCTGGTTCCAGCCCCGCATTCTTTCTAATATAAGTGTAACTCTATTCCAGGTCACTGGATAAATATGGCTAGTGAAAGTAAAATGATCTTTACTAGGAAGAAGACTTCTTACAGACTGTATTCAGAGTAGAATATTTTTCACAACTTTCTGGAGATTTTGTCAACAGGAAATTTATTTTAAGATTAATTCTTCGATATTTTATTGGCAGAAGGATTGAAATTCCATATTAAAAAACAACCCATTTTACTTCTGTGGTGTATTTCAGAGTTAAACAGGATATTTAATAAATAGTAAGGAAAGACGTGATTTTATACATCAGGATTGTAAAAAGTGATCTCTATATGACAGGTGGTTGAAACGGAAAAACTAAAAAAAAAATGGCTTGATGATTTCAGCCAAACATGGAAAGTTGTGTCAGAGGTGGAGCAAGTTTTGATTATACATAATCCAAAGACATTTTTTAACATCTTTTTTTTTCTTTAGACTAATGTGCATTGATGAATCATTCGCAGTAAGACCAGGAACATGCATTAACAAAGTAAAAAAAAAAAAAAAAAAGAAATTTTTTGATTTT